>NC_085138.1:60060527-60360527 GCF_035046485.1 Aedes albopictus | reverse complement strand
CAACACCCTACCACTGTACCAACTTATCATTCTTAGACAGAGTGTGAATTTTAGTCCAATATAAACTTAAGCTCTCTAGACCGTGGCACTTGCATGGTTTTTATTTTTATCATAAGTTCTAATACGAACACTGGTGGCAATTATTCCCTAGATTATTCCTAAGTCTTTGCGATTTCAGTTGATGCTTTTATGATCTGATACAGATAAACACCATAGAACTGTCAGTTTATACAACTTGCAGTGAGTTTGAATCGCGATGTTTCCGATTTGACTTGTTGACAATTTAATTGCATCGCGTTCACGTCGTCGTCGTCGTCGTCACCGTCGCGGGATAAAGTTTTGTTAAATTATAATACTCGATCTCGCGAATTATTAAGCTGTCCAGTGCTATTGCCTCCAGTGCATCGTTAGAAAAAGAGATCTGCTACGAGCCGCTGATAAATTTACCGGGTAAAGTGCCTAGTGAGGGAAAACATCCCGTGATCGGCAAGAACAATTCGTACACTTAGATCCTGTAATGGTACCGACCTGGAGGGAGCTAGAACAGGAATTGTGAAACAGAAATGGCTCGAAATGATTACAGATCTAGCGACTAGCCGAGCTGCAGGAATCTTTACGGATCGGCATATTTCGTTCCGCGAGTGCTGGGCATTGGTTAGTTCCGGGAAATAAGTGTTGATAGTGAGGCAACAAACTGGGGTTGCTGGTGGATTTTGACTCCTGCAAATGCGAGAATTAGTAAGTACATACTGTCACTGGTGTCTGATGAGCATCCCTTACAGCATAGTAAAGGCAAGCTAGTTATGCTGTACATAATTGTATCCAATTCTATTGATTTAGATACAGATGAGGATCAATCCGTCAGCACAACTTTATTGACTCCTACAGCCCGCTTCCCACATTATTGAGTAATGGGTTAGCAACAAATAGTAATGCTGATTCAAGGGGTTGAATTACTTTAACTGCAAGTTTCCGAAACATTTATGTGGTTGCACTTGCTTAAACTTTATTCCAGAAGTGCCAGTGTTTGGATATAAGATTGGGTGGCAGTTTTCACCGAATCTTTGAGATCATGGTCAACACTCCTGTGGCACGATATATGATGTCAGTCAATACAACTTAAAGCGAGTTTGATTTGCTATATTTACAGCTTGATTTATTTATTGTCCAAGCTGTTGTTAATGAATCGCAATGATGATCTACTTACAACTTACTTTTGACAATACATTGGCAAGCTATGCTATCTTTAACGATTATGAGTTTTGACGAATAAATATGCGACCTCAAACACATTTATTTGTACGATATGTGGTTTACTGGGAAGTCGATGTGTGAGGTTTTAGGGGATTCAAACGTGCACCAATGCAGGGCTGTTACACGTGGCGCGGATTTTGCGTTTTTCGCGGTTTTTGCGTTTTGCGCGGATTTCGCGCGTTTTTGCTAATTTCGGCGCGGATTTTGCGGAAATCGTTTTCTTGGACTTTCATGGTGATACTGAAAGCTGTTTTTTATGGAAATTGTAAAAAGACGCTTACCGGAAATTTTGGATATTCCTGAAAATTCAGATATTCCTGAAAAAAGATACAGGTAAGATGTCCCGAAGATTTTTATGACTCTTAGAAAATTCCACGGAAAAAGCTCGGAAAAACTCTAGTGATTTTTTTAACACGCAGGTTTTTTTTTCATTTATTCTGGATGAGTTTAACGGAGTTCACGAGATTCCTGAATCTGTTATTTGTGGAATTTATGTGGAATCGATTTTTTTGTTAAAATTCTGATAGAATTATCCTTAAAATACGTAAACTTCTGTCGTAAAATTTCTCTTTGATTTCCAGTCGGAGCACTCGTTTTGAGGGGAGTTGCAGAAACAGTTATTAAAAGGTTTCTTGGTAGATTTTTTTGAGGATTTTTTTTTGCAGAATACTTGAAGAAATTGTTGAAGCTTTTGGAATCCTAACTTGCTAAAATTTCACTGAATTTCCAGACTGTTTTTTAGTGCTTCCTTTTTAAAAATATGTCTTTCAGAAGTAAAGTTTATTGGTGATTTAATCTATGAATTCCACTAGTATTACTCTATTTGTATCTTCATAAAATAAATTTGTGTAGAAAGTAATTCACAAAATTCTCAAGAAGTTTCTGAAAATATCTCTCAATTCTCTCGAACGATCTTTTGGTATTGACTACAGATTTTATTTCAGGATTTCCACCATAACGTTGGTTATAAATTGTTTCAAAAGATTCGCCAAGAATGCTCCTTTTTCGAAAACCTTAGGATCATGAAAACCTATTCTCGGAAAATAACAGACGCACTTATTGATAAACAAGCAAAGAACTATCGATTAAAAATCAATAAAACAAAACTAGCCGATGTATAAGTTGTCATCTAAAGTCATAGATCAATAAAAGTTCAAAATTAATTTTTCATTAGAAATGCTCTTCATCTGGAGTACAACAAAAGTTTGGCTTTTTATGAGCTTCAGTCATCAAAACCATATGTTTTTGTACTGGCGCGGATTTGATGACCTCGGCGCGGATTTCAAATGGCTTGGCGCGGATTTTGCGGTTTCCAAATCGACACTTTTGTAACAGCCCTGCCAATGGCATCAAAGGTTGGTGGTGTGGATCATATTATGGATTTCCTAGTTTCAATGTTGCAGTCGTTGCAATCAGTTTTAGATTTTTCCTATGTTTCAAGACAGATGTGTGCCTTCTTCAGAGTATACTGTAATATTAGGTATTATTATTTTATGGTTTATATTTTTCGATAGTTCTTTTTCATTCTAGCAATTCGTTTTTCGAGCATGTAATCCATGTAATAATTCCCATAATCCCCATAATCACAGTATCCCCTGAAGAAAACACAAATGTGAATCTAAACGTAGGGAAGAAAAAATAGTAACAGTCGTAATCTTTGTATCCGTATTGATCACCTTATGAGCTTGAACTTGAGCTTGATTGACTGCCCGTTAGGCCGTCCCTTATTTTGCAAAACTTAGAAATGTTATAAGTTCGATAGTGGAAAATGATCGTTTTGGCTAAGAAATTATCGTGTCAAAATTTGAGGTCCGTATCTCAAGGCTAAGTGGTCCTTCAAGGAGCCCAAAGTTGTCAAAAATGGTATGGGACCAAAAAAAACATGCATTTTTTTTTTCGACAAATATGCTATTCTACTAAAACTGGTAATTTAGGACTCTAAAGGGCCAAACATTTGCTTAGATTTGCGAAATCTCTATTTCTTTCCGAGTTATTGACAAAAACCAACCAAAAAATCAGCATTTTTGAACATTTTTTTTTAATTCCAAAGGAAATCTACCCTATTTTGTTCAATAACTCAAAAACGAATAGAGATATCGCAATTCTAAGCACTTTTTTGGTCCTTTTAGGGTTCTAAAATCACCGGTTTTAGTAGAATAGCGTATTTTTTCGTCAAAAAAAAAAAAATAAAAATCATGATTTTTGGTCTCATACCATTTTTGACAACTTTAGGCCCCTTGAGGGACATCTTAGCCTTGATATTCGGACTTCAAATTTTGGCACGATTATTTCTTAACTAAAACGATCATTTTCTACTAACGAATTTATAACATTACCATTTTTTGCAAAATAAGGGACAATCTACATGGACGGCCCGTGGATGCTACTCCAGTATCGCCAGACCAGCTACACTCACACAAGGAATTAATGAGATATCAGCCGGGGACTAGCAGGTAGCAGGGTGTGAGCGTTAATGAGCGTTAATGATCTTCTATTTTTAGGCGAAGAAGAAGGAAGTGATGATTGCAATCCATTGTATCCACAGCAGACCGAATATACCTCTGCACAAATTCATGCAGATATCGGAGCGTTGGTGAGATATGGTTGGCAATGGGTTCACCCATTGGTGCGTGGATGCCAGGCGTCAGGTGATAGATTAGTGTATTTTTTTACTCTGAAGATAATGCGGCACATTTCGCTTGATTGCATAACCGTAGGCGTTATACAGGGGATACTCAAAATAACTGGGACAGGTAAAATTTTCACTTTTCAAAAAATGTTCAACTCGCTTAAACTTTTCGAAAAGGGCATCAAATATTCTCAAATTTTTACTGTAAGCTCATCAACTAGGTGTGTATCAGTGGTCAGAATTTGGAAAAGATCGGGCTATTCTACACGAAGTTATAAAGGTTCTAGAAAAAGGTATAATTATCTGATAGCCAACTTTGAGCTGTTATATCTCCGGATTCAATGAACTGAATGCAATGAAATTTTGACCATTTATGACTTATATAATGAGCTTTTAAAACATTTGACTAAACTTAAAATTCTTTACACGAAAGAAAATTATAACGATTAGATAATTTTTCTAATATAACACCAATTTATCCAAAATTTCATCATCGTTTCAAAATTCGAGATAGTAATTATAGTTCATTTGAATTCTCTCTAATTGACTTGAATATATTTATGTTTCAAAGGAGAGCAACCAAATAGCCGGCATTAAATTGAAAAAGTAATGGGATGCATATGAAAAAAAAAGATAAATTTACTAAAAAACATAGGATAAATGAAATCGCTATAACTTTTTTTCTTATTAATAATTTCAATTTAAGTTAACTGTTTTTCAAAGTTCATTATATTAGTCATAAATGATCAAAATTTCATTGCATTCGGTTCATTGAATCCGGAGATATAACAGCTCAAAGTTGGCTATCAGATAATTATACCTTTTTCTAGAATCTTTAGAACTTCGTGTAGAATGGCCCGTTTTTTTCCAAAATCGAACCACTGATACACACCTAGTTGATGAGCTTACAGTAAAAATTTGAGAATATTTGATGCCCTTTTCGAAAAGTTACAGCGAGTTGAACATTTTTTGAAAAGTGAAAATTTTACCTGTCCCAGTTATTTTGAGTATCCCCTGTATGATACATTCACACTGTGCTGTGAAAGCTGGAATGAAGGGAAATGGCTTTTTTCAATCCGTAAAAAAATCTATCGAAAAACTTTAGCCCTTTTCAAATGTTAGATTAGATAAATTAAAAAAAACAAATTGCATAGCTTTTTTTTAAACACAAAGTGAGTTGGTGTGAAATCCGTCTTAAGCAAATTAAATCAGCTTTACCATCTTAGGAAAAAAAAAGAAAATCCATCAATTTATTAAGTTGTCGGAACAAATACTTCACACATATAAATACAATACAATGGACAAATATTGAAGAAGTCATTTCGAAATGTCGCGTGCATTGCAGCCCGAGGAATACAAGAAATCCAGCTATCTAGGCTGATCGTGAAATTGTTATTTGTAAATTTGATAATCAGCTTCTCATTTTTCACTGCTCTTACAAACTGAGTTGTATCATTCAATTCTTCTGTGGGATTTATTTGGATTGGTGAGCTCGTTTCATACTATTCATAGAAACCATGTTAACATGTTTGTCCGATAGTAATGACTTTCTGTCATAACGAAGGTTTTATTCAATGACTTTATTAAGCTAAACATTCATTCATGCAGACATAATTTTGGTCCTCCAGTTTTATATTATTTACGCTTTACATTTACAGTGTATACCAAATCGCAGCGGTGTACCATCTAGCAATCACTCAACATGTTTGAGTGACTGCCCACACTCAGAGAAATCAACAGAGAGGATTTACCTATTTCATCGCAAAACCTGCATGCTCCCACTACTTCCCCATGAGCATATAGTGTCGTAGAGCATAAGCTGAGCGAGACAGCTCAATCGCGTGTAGCATAACATAACTCTCCCTCTCTCAGCACTGTTATATGCGATGATCGGTGATGCCATAAACATAATCTCTCCCACGTTGTTGATGTCGAAACCTCGAACTATACGAGTGGCGTGGCGCTCGTCTCTCGCCCAGCTCAATCAACCAGCCTAAGCCGAGGCCCGGCCGCTGCCAAGCAAAAGAAAATCCAAATCGTGCCGACTGTCAATTTCCATCCAGTCAGCTGTATTTTATTTTGATTTTGTTTTCTCTTCGCGTTTCTCGACACTTGCCCGTCGATCACTACCCTACATTACCTACTAGTTGGGTGGGTACTCTAAAAGAGCCGAAGCAGCTGGTGCCATTTCTAGTTCCGCCGAGACTGAAACTCGCTGAACTGGGTGCTGCTTGTTGGGCAATACCTCGCCGTTACAGTCGATGATGGGATGAACTGAACGACGGAGAAGAAGGTCCATAAAATGAAGCCAACTCGAAGAACGTTGCCGCTTCGAAAACGTCGTCGTCGATAACTCTTTTTATTGACGGCTACGACGGATGACGACGACGGAGACGAAAATAAAACTGGATCTGCAGCGATTTGGACGTTGCTTGGCTTACATTTGGATGTTGCAGGAATTACTCCCATGCTGAGAACTTGACAGAATTAGTGAAAATCAATACGCGAGGAGGCCATGATTGATGGAATTCCGACCTGGTTTTTTGACCCAGTATAAAAAATTGGAACAAAATCAAGTTGGTCCACATTAGGGGATATCCATTAATTACGTAAGGGTTTATGGGGAAGGTGGGGTGATTTGAGAAATCTTACGCGCCATACAAAAAATATTTGGTTTCTCAGAAATATATCTAACAAAACGGGGGGGGGGGACATGTCGAAAAATCATGAAAATTCCCTAACATAATTAATGGCCAGCCCCTTACATAAATTTCAATCTAGTTTTATTTGTCGTGTACCGACTTTTTGAACCCTCTAAGCAGAATACCCCCTTCTAATGAGTGTAATTAGTGTTGTACCTTTTAATTCCGCCCTCTTTTGCTTATCCTTTGACAGATACGCATATTTCTACTACCACTTGTAATCTTCCTCAGTGCCAGTTATCCAGTGGATAACAATAGTTTGTCGATTATTTTTGCTCTCGCATGAACAATCAACGTTTTTCAAAGATTTATTCAAGCATTCCTTTCCAAGTATTCCTTGAAGGATTACGCTAGTATCCTAGGGATGAATGTGTTCAACCTTGTAGGGTTATCTGAAAATTGAGAAATCCTTGAAGGAATCTTTGTAACATAGCTTCGATATTGTAATCCTTGGAGAAAAAAAAAATGAAATCATTACAGGATTCTTGAACGAAATGTAAAAAAGGACTTGAAAAAATCACCCAAGGAATGTTTGGACGATTTCCTACAGCAGTTATTGGAGGAATTTCTGAAGAAAGTCCTGCAGGTAACACTAAAGAAATGCTTGAACAAATTCCTAAGGAATTTTCGAAAGGACTTTTTGGAAACCCTCTTCAGGCATTGCAAAAAGAACGGATGAAGAAATTTCCAAAAACATTTTTGAAGGTATTCCTCTTTTGGGAAATTTCTGAATCGTATGTGGAAATCTTTAAGAAACTCTTTGTGGAATTCTTGGAAATATTACTGAAGAAATTCCTTCAAAAACGCTTGGAGGAGTTCCTGAAGCAATAGCTGGAGCAGCTTTCGAAGGAAATCTTGAATGAATTTGTAAAGAAGCTCTTGAGGTAATTCCTAGATCGTAAAAGATATCCTAGAAGGAGTTCTTGGAGAACAAATGCTTGATTTCAGTTAGAAAAAGGTTCGTGAAGGAAATCCGGATTAGGGGGCATCTTTTACGTACGTCACGCTAAAATTGGGAATTTTCGACCCCCCCTTCTTCGTACGGGTTTTTCCTATGCCTAATACATTGCTTTGTCACACTTACGCAAACCCCTAGGGCCGTGACGTACTTAATGGGGCATCTTAGTGTTATCGCCAAAGGTATCAATAGAAAAAATCCTGACGGAAACCTTGTAGAAATACCTAAAGTAATTCATTGGAGGAATTTCCGAATCCATGAAATGCTAATAGGAGAAATTTTTAAAGTATTTCTAGCAAAAACACTCAAAAAACCTTACAGAAGTAATTAAAGAAATACATGAAGAAATCTTGCATGGAAGAATTCCCGAAGAATTTCTTGTTCAAAATTATTTGTTAAATACCTGGAGCAATCATGTATGAAATTTCTATTGGAATATTTGGAAGATTGCTTGATGAAATCATTTCAAGAAAAATGAAATCATTTCAAGAATCAAGAGAATACTTGAATAAATTCTGAATGAATCTTTAGAAAAATCGCAAGAGGGATGAACTACTTAAGAAACCTTTGGAAGAATTCCTGCAGGAAGTTTGGGAAGGAACTTCAGAAAACATCATAGAAGGAATTCTTTCAGAATTTTGGATAAAACCATGATAGAATTCCTAAAGCGATCCCTGGAAAATCCCAAAAGTAATCCTCGGTAGAATCCTTGGAGAAATTATTAAGTAATTTAAACATAGAATTGGCACGGTAAAGGCTGGGTATGGTGCGCGATTCAGATCCCATTGTGATCCACTAGCCTCTGCCCAGCAACTCCTATCCCTACCTCCACGCGGTACCGGCCGGAAACTATGAGCAACCTTAGGGAAGATCGGGTAACCAACCCCGGTGGGAACTTTGGTCGTAGGCTGACAGGGAAGGAGGGGTTTGCTTCGGCAAACCTGAGCATCTGTTCTCCAGGAGGAGCGGCTCACAACAGCGTCTGATCCCCATGTTAGGGGCGGCTGATCTACGTCCGAGTGCCAGGGAAGGACTCTAAGCTCAACTATGCACTATGGCCCTCCGGAAAGTAGGGGGTTGGTGTCAGGCCCTACGAGCCAGCCGTTAAAAACCATTGTAGCGGAAAATCAGCGACAGAATAATACTAACCGAGACCAACGGCAACGACCCCAGCGAACAAAAAGGACTTGCGATTGGAAACTCGGTACGTGGAACTGCCGATCTCTCAACTTCATTGGGAGCACCCGCATACTCGCCGATCTTCTGAAGGACCGCGGGTTCGGCATCGTAGCGCTGCAGGAGATGTGTTAGACAGGATCCGTGGTGCGAACGTTTAGAGGTAATCATACCATCTACCAGAGCTGCGGCAACACACGCGAGCTGTGAACAGCTTTCATAGTAATGGGTGATATGCAGAGGCGCGTGATCGGTTGGTGGCCGATCGACGAAAGAATGTGCAGGTTGAGGATCAAGGGCCGATTCTTAAACTTCAGCATAATAAACGTGCACAGTCAACACTCCGGAAGTACTGATGATGACAATGACGCATTTTACGCGCAGCTGGAACGCGAGTACGATCGCTGCCCAAGCCACGACGTCAAGATCATGATAGGAGATTTGAACGCTCAGGTAGGCCAGGAGGAGGAATTTAGACCGACGATTGGTAAGTTCAGCGCCCACCAGCAGACGAACGAAAACGGCCTACGACTCATTGATTTCGCCGCCTCCAAAAATATGGCCCTTATCGTTACACCTGGAGATCACCACAGCAGACGGAATCTCAAATCGACCACGTTATGATTGACGGACGGCACTTCTCCGACATTATCGACGTCAGGACCTATCGTGGCGTCAACATCGACTTCGACCACTATCTGGTGATTGTCAAACTGCGCCCAAAATTCTCCGTCATCAACAATGTACGGTACCGGCGACCGCCACGGTACAACCTAGAGCGACTGAAACAACCAGATGTCGCCTCAGCATACGCGCAGAATCTCGAAGCGAGGGCGAGCTCGATGAGGACTAGACTAGAGGACTGCTTGAGTACAGTGAAAGCAGCCATCAGCGACGCAGCCGAGAGCACCATTGGGTACGTGGATCGGAATTGACGGAACGAATGGTTCGACGAAGAGTGCAGAACGGTTTTGGAGGTGAAAAACGCAGCGAGGGCGGTAATGCTGCAGCAAGGGACTCGGCAGAACGTGGAACGTTACAAACAGAAGCGGAAACAGCAGACCCGCCTCTTTCGGGAGAAAAAGCGCCGCCTGGAAGAAGCGGAGTGTGAAGAAATGGAACTGCTGTGCCGTTCTCAAGAAACACGGAAGTTCTATCAGAAGCTCAATGCATCCCGCAACGGCTTCGTGTCGCGAGCCGAAATATGCAGGGATAAAGATGGAGGCCTCTTGACGGACGGACGTGAGGTGATCGAAAGGTGGAAGCAGTACTTCGATCAGCACCTGAACGGCGTGGAGAACGTAGGCACGGGAGCCCACGGCAACGGAAGAAACGACGACGCCAGTGCAACGGGAGACTGAAATGAACCAACTCCCACGCTGAGGGAAGTTAAGGATGCCATTCACCAGCTCAAAACCAACAAAGCAGCTGGTAAGGATGATATCGCAGCTGAACTCATCAAGATGGGCCCAGAAAAGTTGGCCACCTGTCTGCATCGGCTGATAGTCAGGATCTGGGAAACCGAACAGCTACCGGAGGAGTGGAAGGAAGGGGTAATCTGCCCCATTCACAAGAAAGGCGATCATTTGGAATGTGAGAACTTCAAGGCGATCACTATTTTGAATGCTACCTACAAAGTGCTATCCCAGATCATCTTCCGTCGTCTGTCACCTAAAACGAATGAGTTCGTGGGAAGTTATCAAGCTGGCTTCATCGACGGCCGGACGGCAACGGACCAGATCTTTATCGTACGGCAAATCCTCCAGAAATGCCGTGAATACCAGGTTCCAACGCATCACCTGTTCATCGACTTCAAAGCGGCATACGACAGTATCGACCGCGCAGAGCTATGGAGAATCATGGACGAAAACGGCTTTCCTGGGAAGCTGACTAGACTGATTAAAGCAACGATGGACGGTGTGAAAACAGCGTAAGGGTTTCGGGTGAACTATCCAGTTCATTCGAATCTCGCCGGGGACTGCGACAAGGTGACGGACTATCATGAGAGTAGGCAACAGTAGGTAACATCGCTCTGGAAGGTGTGATGCGACGAGCCGGGCTCAACAGCCGGGGAACGATTTTCACAAAATCCGGTCAATTTGTGTACTTTGCGGACGACATGGACATTATTGCCAGAACATTTGGAACGGTGGCAGAGCTGTACACCCGCCTGAAACGCGAAGCAACAATGGTCGGACTGGTGGTGAATGCCCAAACAACAGTACATGCTGGTAGGCGGAACCGAATACGACCGGATCCGTCTGGGTAGTAATGTTACGATAGACGGGGATACTTTCGAGGTGATGGAGGAATTCGTCTACCTAGGATCCTTACTAACGGCCGACAAAAACGTGAGCCGTGAAATTCGGAGGCGCATCATCAGCGGAAGTCAGGCCTACTACGGGCTCCAGAAGAAACTGCGGTCGAAAAAGATTCACCCACGCACCAAATGCACCATGTACAAAACGCTAATAAGACCGGTGGTCCTCTACGGGCACGAGACATGGACCATGCTCGAGGAGGACCTGCAAGCACTCGGAGTTTTCGAGCGACGCGTGCTAAGGACGATCTTCGGCAGTGTGCAGGAGAACGGTGTGTGGCGGAGAAGGATGATCCACGAGCTCGCTGCACTGTACGGCGAACCCAGCATCCAGAAGGTGGCCAAAGCCGGAAGGATATGGTGGGCAGAGCATGTTGCAAGAATGCCGGACAACAACCCTGCAAAGCTGCAAAGCTGGTGTTTTCAACTGATCCGGTTGGCACAAGAAGGCGTGGAGCGCAGAGAGCACGATGGGCGGATCAGGTGGAGCGTGACCTGGCGAGAATTGGGCGCGACCGAGGATGGAGAACGGCTGCCACGAACCGTGTATTATGGAGAAATATTGTTGATTGCAACATGCTGTAACTTTTCATAGAGTGCATCAAAAATTCTCAAATTTTGACTGTTTGTCAACTTATTATATATGCATCGTTGGTACAAATTTGAACTCGATTGGTTAATCTTTCGGAAAGTAGAATCATTTTCGTAAAACACTATTTTTCAGACAGCTTTTATTTGAACTGTCATATCTCAGAAAGCAGTTAACCGAATTAACTGAAATTTTGACCGTTTTTGAGAATTTTTGATGCACTCTATGAAAAGTTATAGCATGTCGAACTTTTTTGTGAGAGAAAAAAAACGTTGCCTATCCCAAACATTTTGGCCACCCCCTGTATATACATCTGCAATTTTTATGGGGACCCACAAATTTGGTTTCGCACCGGGCCCTCAAATTCCTAGCTACGCCACTGACTCAAATGCATTTATTTTAAATTACGCCTGAATGCCTGTTTTACATACGTTTGCCAACAGTCTTTTTATTCGTGAAAAACAGGCAAAACCAGAATACTTCTGCTTATGATGATTAAAACGTCTCCACATGACTGATCGCAACTATTTTTTTTCTCAAATCCATCGAATGATATTTCAAAATCCATCATTTTCTATTTCAAAATAATTACCAACCGTATAGTATTTTTCTCATCAAACTTATCGAGATTTTAAAGTCTCTTTCGGTTTGATCCACTACTGATGACTACAAGACCAGCCCCGCCAATGCACTAAGGGCCAGAATCGCAATCTAGCGGAACTAAATTAATTACTCCAAAACGCAGCATTTTCCACACATGGTGTCTTCGACAAAGTTGTTTGACATCTACAGAGGCATCTATTGCTAAGAACATAGTAGTTCGCAACTCGTCCGCATAGGTGGCGCCACCATCTAACTTCTTTGTTTTACATCCTAGAGACTTGGCGTCTTCGGCAAAGTTGTTTATTTTAGCAAAATAAACAACTCTTTTTCAGACGTCAAAATTCCAAAGCCTACTGTTTTCGAGTTATTTAAAAAATAAAAACCAATCAATGAAAAAACAGTTTTTTAAGCTAATTTTGACATTTTTACCAGAAACCATGTGAGTTTAATTTTTTTCCTAATGCATATGTGTCAAGCCAAACACATTGTACGGGAATATGTTGAATATTATCATTAAAAATAAAAAATAAAAATACAAATTCGAAAAAACAGTGTGAATTTCATGCCTTAATATCTCACAAAGCGCAAAAAATCGCAACTTCAAATTTTCAGCAAATATGAAGCAATACTAGGTGAACGTACTGCCAAAAATTTGGAGAGGTATTTTTTGGTGTTTTTGAGATAATAGCTTTTTAGTAACAGTATAAATATAAGTAGTGCCAGCATGTAACTTTTTACCGTTACACATTACAGAGTTTATGTCTTCGAAAAAGTTGTTCATTTTGACTAAATAAATAATTCTTTCTTAGACGTCAAAATTCCACGGCCTACTGTTTTCGAATTATTGCATATAAACTAGATTATATAGATAAAAAATGACTATAAAACACATTTTGATGCAATAGTATGAACTATTTTTATTGTTTTTACTTTTACGATACATAGTAGGCCAAGCAAATGTCAGTTTACTATTGTCAGCATGAGTCAAGATATCTTTAAATTTTCTGCATGTCATTTTCAAAATGTTTTAAGCTAAACCTATTTTGTCAATCATTTTCGATTCTAGAGCGCGAAATATCTTGTCGAAAGCTCGTGGATCTGTTCCTGGATGAAAAGGACGTTGATAGAAGATTATGAAGCTCAAGCTCCACGAAACTGACATGTTCATGACCTACTATGTATCGCAAAAGTAAAAACAATAAAAATAGTTCATACTATTGCATCAAAATGTGCTTTATAGTCATTTTTTGTCAATATAATCTAGTTTATATGCAATAATTCGAAAACAGTAGGCCGTGGAATTTTGACGTCTAAGAAAGAGTTGTTTATTCAGTCAAAATGAACAACTTTTTCGAAGACGTAAACTCTCTAATGTGTAACAGTAAAAAGTTACATGCTGGCACTACTTATATTTATACTGTTACTAAAAAGCTATTATCTCAAAAACACCAAAAAATACCTCTCCAAATTTTTGGCAGTATGTTCACCTAGTATTGCTTCGTATTTGCTGAAAATTTGAAGTTGCGATTTTTTGCGCTTTGCGAGATATTAAGGCATGAAATTCACACTGTTTTTTTCGAATTTGTATTTTAATTTTTAATTTTTAATGATAATATTCAACATATTCCCGTACAATGTGTTTGGTTTGACACATATGCATTGGGAAAAAAAATTAAACTCACATGGTTTCTGGTAAAAATGACAAAATTAGCTTAAAAAACTGTTTTTTCATTGATTGGTTTTTATTTTTTAAATAACTCGAAAACAGTAGGCTGTGGAGTTTTGACGTCTGAGATAGAGTTGTTTATTTTGCTAAAATAAACAACTTTGCCGAAGACGCCAAGTCTCTAGGACGTAAAACAAAGAAGTTGGATGGTGGCGCCACCTATGCGGACGAGTTGCGAACTACTACGTTCTTAGCAATAGATGCCTCTGCTGATGTCAAACAACTTTGTCGAAGACATCATGTGTCGGAAATGCTTCGTTTTGGAGTAATTAATTTAGTTCCGCTAGATTGCGATTCTGGCCCTTAAGTGCAATGGCTGCTAGTTGGGTGACATTTTGGGCACGCTGAGCCAATGCAATCAAACTAGATATCTAGCGCAATCCCGTTCCGAATCATGTGCGAGCCCGCCGAGAGATTTGATATCTCGATCCGTGCATCTTATAGACTGTGGTGCTCGCTCGGTGCTCTAAGATCATCACAGCGAAGCCGCGCCACATTCTTGTTATTCCAAGAGTGCAGCAGTGTCGTTCGTTGTACGAGATGTGAATTCATGCGCAACAATACGATTAGCAATGGCATCGACTTTGACGACATTAGCGACGAAGGAGACAACGAAGACGACGACGACGACGACGACGACGACTAAGAAGAACTGGCAGCTCTGGAGCGGAAAGTTCTATTCGATTCGATCCAAGGCAAATGACTTTGCACTCCTTGGAGCGCGCCCGCCGGGCAAGATTGCATTGTTTCTGGATCATGGCTCACCACCACCGACCAGACTTCATCTTGTTCGTGGCTGGCGATCATCTCACATTGCATCGCACTAACCATTATCATCCGCGATGGATTTCGTCTCGAGTGATGTGCGATGATGGTTCGTGTGGTTATAAAAATTTCTCGTAAAAACCCATAAACCACCTCATGTGTGCAATGGGAAAATGGTGTGTTTTAATAATAACCGGTGAAATGCATCTAGCCGTTAGTACAGCGACTTGAGGGCTGAGAGTTTCCCAAATTGGGCGTTGCCGTATCGTTGTTGCGTTTCCATCAGGAACTTTTGCTCGATTGATGGCCAAATCGGCTACACGTGCACTAATAAAGTTTTCCTGAAAGTATTGAGTACGCTGTGCATACATGATTGCCCAGAGATCATATAAGATGTTGAATAAGATGTTGAAGTGGAGGTGATATACGTACATTTTACACCCAAGTGGAGGCATGCACGCATATGGCCTCCACTTTATCATCTTATGCAGCATCTTATACGATTACTGGCTGTCTGAGTGCAGTAATGGTATGTGCTATGGCAGAATGTTGGTCAATCGCGAGGAAAGGGTAAGAACTGATGATGCATTCGCTCGCCCTCGGCACATAAGGTCAAACTTTTTTCACAAACATATAACATCTAAAATTCCTAAGTGGAACCACTGCTGTTAATCCGTCTGTTCCAAAGTAAAATCCCCACACCCCAGCTGAAGTAAAAAGATGAGAAAGTACCTTCGCACTTCGGATGGGACGTGTGCGCGATGCGGCTTAACATTAGGCTTTTAAAATAAAAACATGAACTTTTACTACAAACGCCAACTAGGTATACGTTGCTAGTAAGAAAGAAAAAAAACACTCTCGAACAGGCCGCTGAGTGCATCGTGGGATGGAGGCATCTAGGAGGAAAATATTTAACAAGATCGCGCAACAAAAAAGAAGAATCATATTGCACACATCAAAACTTTGAACCGAAAAGCGAAAACCAACTACATAACCACCATGCATCAGAGCCGCCGCCATGGTATGATCACCGTGTCGACAACAACGACGACGGTATGGGCTTTATTCGCGCGCAGTCATAGTTTTTGCACTCGTACGTGAGTCGCTATGGTATACAACACGCTGGCTGTTGTTGTTGCTCCTGCTTACTGGTACATATATTAAACTGTAATGTGTTTTTAATTTAGTGGCCCACATCCCCGCGCGTCAGTTCCCATTTCGAGCTCCGAGATCCGAATTAAAAGGAAGTACCCACAACGAACGAACAGTGCCGCGGACGGTGCGCAGTGGCTTTCGGGAAGAAGTGATTTGTTGGACAATGAAAGCCTTTCAAAAAGAACCGGCTGTGATCGGGCGATGAAAAGACGTGATCAATTCTTTGACGATGATGATGATGAGGAGCTTGATTTTCTTTTCGTTTCGGGAAGGAAGTGGGCGCCGCTTTTGTCGGTTGTTTACCGAAGAAATAGGGGGCTTATGTTACAGCTGCAGCTCATGGTGGGCTGTGGTTGATGAAGTTCGTTGTTTGGAACTTTCTAACCTGAAATATGCGTATCCACTGAATTTGATTGATTTGGAATTGATGGTTACAGCATCGGACTAACATGCATCAATGTCGTTTTCAGATATGCTTTCGGTATTCCTCAGTTCTAGTAAGGTGTTGTGCAATGGAGCGGATCTGGTGTGACACGTGACAAGTGAGCACGTGACCATTACGCCCAGAACCTGGGATTAAATCCCACTCCATACAAGCTCACACATTGTGAGTTCTTCCCTCGGAAGGGAAGTAAAGGGTCCCGAAATTAATAATCCCCAGGTTAGAAATCACGTTAATAATTAATCTTCACGTACCCGACCCCCGATAACTCGTTTTCAAAATGCTGGCGTTTCGCCAATATTCATTCGATTTTTTTTTATTATACTCAATCGGCCATGTATTATCCGGAACCATTCCGGAGATATTCCGGATTGTACTGGGGTCAGGGGGAAGGGGTGCCAAAATGTCTAAACGTGATTATTTCGTGGTTTATTGTGTTCGAGAGGCCCCCGCGCACTTCGCACGGCAAAATCGCCCCCGTGGAACAGGTGCTAGATGTTCCGAGGTGGCCATATTAGTTGATCTTGATACAGACTTCTCTGTATCATTTCTGATTCATTCATTCGAAATCATGAAGATAGATATGTCGCACGGCGTGTATAACCAGAAGTGTCCTCAATAAGGCCCCGCGGGACCTGTCGCGGTGATCCGGATGGGTCAAGTTATTGAAATCTGGTTATCGCAGCTGTCTTTCATTGTTTGTAACAGAAATTTCGCTGAAAATCGAAAGCTCAAGCACAATAACACAATAAATAATAACTTTGACCCATTTTGGCAACCCCTCTGACCCAGCACAATCCGGAATATCTCCGGAATGGTTCCGGATATTGCTTGGCCACTTTAGTATAATAAACTTGCCCTAATTTATTGTCGATTATTGAGGGCGACTTAAAAAAAATCGGATGTAAATTGACGAACCAGCATTTTGAAAATGAGTTGTCGGAGATCGGGTACGTGAAGGTTAATATGTTACGTTGCAGAAATGTGAAACAATTAGAATTTTTACAGTCAACGGAGATCAGATTCTAAAAAGATAATATTGACATCTACATATATGGAGAAACTTTAACGCGAAGGTGTTTGGTTCTCACAACTCGAATTATAAGCAACAAGCAACGTCATGGGACGCCATGACCTCGGAGAAATTGATGAACGGAATAAACTTAGCTGCAATATTGCATACAAAAATCATCTCTAATCGTAGAAACATTGCACACATTGCATGAACATTGCACACAACAGAGACGTGTAGAAGTTCATCTAATTCCATCCGAACTAGATTTGGATTGTCAAACGGAACAAACCATCTCAATTTGTTCATTAAACACGTGTTTCTGTTGTGTGCCTGAATGTCAGATTGATTGCTCATTTAAAACAGCGTTTTGATTTTGTCAAGGCTGAGAAGTCACAAAACATCAGTTCTTTACCACTGGCATGAATAATCTGGGAGAACTGTACTTTCGCAGAAAACAGTGAATCATAGTTAATTGAGGATCATCTATCATAGATAATAGGGTCTCCAGTTAGCCTAGTGGTTAAGGCTATGGATCGCTAATCCGGAGACAATGGTTTCGATTCCGGTCGGGAAAATCTCCTCGACTCCCTGGGCATAGTGTATCATTGTCCTTGATTGATTGATTTGTCTTTATTAAAGAGACTTTCATATCATTGTCCTTGCACAAACACGGGTATGTTGTGGATTGACATCTAAGCCGAAAGAGAGATTGTTCTTGAAAAAAGGAATGTTCTTGGTGAGGGCTTGGGTTCAGTTTGGCTTTCTATTCCGCAGAATTATTACCTGTTCTGTGGCTTAGTTGGTTAAAGCACCGGTCTAGCGAATACGGGGTCATGGGTTCGAATCCCACCAGAAAGCGATGTTTTTAAAGTATTCATCTCTCAATTTATCAATTAGCAACATTCTGTGCCTTCTAACTACAAGTTTTCCTGTATGAGAATAAAATATTTATATCAAATACGTTGAATATGTAGCAAGCGTAAACAAGACCAATTGGCTGTAGCGTTACGTATTTTCTCTGGTATATTACTATAACAAATGATATTATTGCAGTCGATATATGTATTTTAATTTTAATAATATCTTTTCTTTTATTACAGGTAAGACTTCAAGGGTTGACAAGGTTTGCACACTGCATGGCTAAAAAACCGTACATTCTCCCGTGGACGGTTTATTATTGTGTATGGTATGTGATCGAAATTTGCAAAAGCGGTTTTCTATAAAAGCGCAAGCAAACCGCAACAAGTTCTGGATACACATCCAATAAAATTTCTAAGCATACATTTATAGATCTCAATTGTTAATTTCATTTCCATGACGTCAAAGTGATAATAGCAGGACAAACGAACATAAGGCACTCAAAAACACTATGAAGAAATCTTCAAATAGGGTAAGTGTACCGATTATGGCTATAGTACCAATTATTCGCCATAGTTGATTTTCACCCTTTTACGATGTAAATCAACAACAAAAAAATTGTGAACAACAGATGACGTTCACAAAATATGGTTGCCCTCATTTAAACTCCACATTTCGCTCAAATTATGGTAGAAATAAATCATTTTCCTTAAAATTTCGGCTTCCTTGCACCTAATATCGCCATAGTGTACCAGTTATGGCTAATCCCATAAGGAATGCATGCAAATAGTGCGAAAAGGAACCGAAGTTAAAAAATGTAGCCATAACTGGTACAGGGTTCCTATCATTGGCACACGCTTTAAATAGTACTAAAAGAAGTTTTGGCTCCGTTTCTATATTTTTCCTGTAAAGTATGGGAACTAAGCTATCTTTTAACATATTGTTGACATTCGTTGGTCTTCTCGTTATTTTTGTACAAATAGTTTTCCTTAGGTAGTGCCATAATTAGTACAGGCACCCTACTAAGTCACAATTTTTAAATGTGGCTTAACTTATATGGCAAAATATGCGATTTTGTTGGATTTTGACCGCTAGTAATGTGAAGTAATGTGAAAGTAATTTTTTGGAGCAATCAATGGTGAAATTTCTTGATAACCATTAAAATAAACGATTTGTGCAAAAAAAAATCAATTTAAAAAATTACAATCTAACTATATTTATTATTTTATAAATTTTAAGTAAGGTGCAATATCCGACATACAAGCCAATCTTCACATGTTAGCGCTAGACTTAAAATGTTTATGTTTTATGTTTAAATTAGTAAAACTCAATATTTATTTAATCGTTAATTTAGATAATTATCAACAAATTTATCCACTGGTTGATCCAAAGAACCCTTTCCATGCTGAATAACTAGTTGTCAAAATGTAACTTTGAGAATGTTTTGATTACTGGTGGATTTTACAGAAATTTTTGAAATAATCAGTATTCTATAGAAGAAATTTATAGAATTATGAAAATCGCTATATTTTCTGAACATTTCAATCAGGAAGTCTTTCAAGGAATATCTGACCTAACGGAAATCGTAAATAAGCGGATGCCGTCGTTCTCTGAAATATCTGCAGTAATTGTCGGTACTCATGCTAATTGAAGTCAGATACTGGTATTCAATCAATCTGACGAAACTGTTGGGACATTCTCAAATACTTCTAGAGATCGGCCCAGGAAAATGACTGATCGAATGCTCAATTGGCCTCCTAAAGTGAGGTTAAGTTTTGTGAAATCCCGTTTCGTATTTTAGCGATTGAGTCGTTTCAGATAAAATTTAATGTGGGATCGGGGTAGAAAAAATCATTTTATCGATAAATTTACCAAAAAAATAATGATTAAACTGATGGGGAACTGGTATTTCCCTTCCAAACTTACAAATTTTCACGACATAACCTCAACTTTTAATCGCCAATAGATTGATAGTGAATTTTCTTTCAAAAAAAAAAAATAAATGATGCATTTTTAACAAACTTTCAGGAAAATATCTTAAGAACAGACTTGTTAGAATCCCAAAATAGCCGCCACAATGGCCGACTTTGGCACCTGCTCACGATTTCGAGCGCAAAAATCTCTTCGTAAATAAAACCAGCGCATCTGATCTTCTCATTTTAAGCTAATTACAAGTGAGCAAGAACAGAATAATAAAATGCACTACAGGTCGGACTCGATTATCCGGGTGACTCCAAAATTATTTCACCCCGGGTAATCGAATCACCCGGATAATCGAGCCATGCTTCTTGTCCTTTATTTTTGTTGTTTTTCTATCGAAATCTGTTCGCTAAACATAGAAGCAAACATTCATGACGTTGTAGTGCCTTAACTTAACGTCTGGTATTATTATAATCATGTTTATTGAAAATGAAATTTTAGCTGAAAAATGTGAAAAAAATAAAAACAATTTTCAAACAGGCCAAATCCTATTTACAGGTGTTGTATTTGATGTTTATCGCATATTTTGATATATTGTAATCTAAAAATTTGTAAACAAAGCAAAAACAAACTTTTCCCCGGATAATCGAGCCATTTTTGCCGGATAATCGAGCCCCGGATAATCGGGCCCCCGGTTAATTGAGCCCCCGGATAATCGAGTCCGACCTGTATTGTTTGAAGCTTGCTTCTTGAGTTTTGTGCGTCTAAAGTTCTGATGCACTGTTGAAGCGGGATTTCAAGACGTTTGTCCTTAACAGCGAGAATTTGAAAAAAAATGTCTGATCTGGCAAAACTATTTAATGTAAGAAAATTTACTTCGTGCCTTCTGCAAATGTTTCTAAAGAAACCCTGGAAGAATTTCGTACAAATCCCTGAACATTCTTAAATTAATTTTTGGTTAAAATCTTTCTATTAAAGGAACGGCAGATTTTCTGAAGGCAGTTACAATGCAGTTTTTTTTATTGGATACAATTTTCTTGTTGGAATTCACGAACACACTACTTTGCACCCTACTCTACTCTACTGTTTTGCTAACTCCAGCACTACTTACTTTGCTTCACTTCACTTACTCACTCACTAAATAACTTCCCTAAACTCTCGAAGTAAATTCCTAATAACTTCTTAATAACTTCTAAATAACTTCTCTCGAATAAATTCCTAAGCACTTCCTCGATCAAGGGTCCGGCAGCGGTTTTTATATCCTGAGATTTCAACCTACACATCAACTCTCATTACAATACATATGCACTACACTTTTCAATCATCCCCACTCTGGAATCAGAAAAGAATCCTGGAGTTCCTGAGCTGGAAAGAGATGTGCATATATCCTTCTTTCATTTGTGCTGTTTCCCCATATGATGCCTTTTTGAATCAAAGAGATTCATTTGACCAATCATATTCATCATATTTCCCCTTTTGGTTGATTACATGAACTCAAACGGTTCATTTGACCAATCGCATTCCAAAATTTTCCCCCCGTACTTGCATGCGTTTCAGCCCCTGCGCCTAGAAAAAATCTTGAGCTCGGGATAAACTTTGATTTTTCATGGCGAGTTAAAAACAAACATTGAATCTAATGTAAACTTCGATTCTATTGGAACCCAACCCGTTTCTACACACCAAAAGTATAATTTCAAACCGATAGTTTTTTTCGTCCTTAAAAACTAAACATCATTCCATATCACTTGTGTTCCCATAAAAATCGAACCCATCATTTTATAATTTGAAGTCCGACCCTAAAGGGGCCTTTTCTATTTTTCAATCCGACCACGTCCGAGATAATTATCCATGACGAAAAAAAGTTTTCGTTCAGCATCGGGATAATTCGGGTCCCTAAAAAAATGGTGGGGAGAGATCGGTTCAACTTCGGAATTTTTATCCGTGACGAATGAAAGAGAGAGATCGGATCCACGATCGGTCTTGATCGGGATACGGGTCCCACAGAATATCCCTAAAGAGTGGTGGGGAGAGTTCGGTTCAACTTCGGAAATATTTATTCGAAATATGGTGGGGGGGTATGATATTCCAAATTTGCAACCCCTACCCATAAATAAAATTTTCACACACTATCAATATAAAGTGGTGGGGATAAGATCTAATTCGTGATGAAAATGAAGTTTCCCAATTGATTGATTCGTACTCAAATATATGAAGAAAATGTCTCGTAGTCAAATTCGTTCGAGAACCCCTGTAGTACGAATACTCATAATCACAGTTGGATCGATTGTTCCTTACCCCAGGCTCTCGCCTTGAATAAGTGGCTGAATCTATGCCTTGTATGAATCATTGAATGGATTCCTATCTCCATCCATCGAAACATATGCCATGTTCCATAAGAGGTAATCTGTTCTAAATGGAAGAACAAAAAGAAAACCCAAGACAGACTGTCGCTTGCAACACGCATTGCGTTTTGATCGCGCGTCCGATCGATATTTCTCCAAACATAAACAACTCTTAGCTAAACGCCATACTATCGGTGGTCGTTCTAGAGGAAGAGTGTTTATAAATATTGTCGCATATGGTGTATGCAAAGTTTTCTCCCCTTGAACTTGAAAAGTATTCCAAGTCAGGGCTATATGTAGCTTGTTATGCTCGCAGTGGCGAGTGGATCTAGGCCAAATCGATTCAATTCTAATTGATTGGTCCAAAGTAAATTTGGACACTCAAAAACACTCAACTACTGCTTTTAATCAAATATGCCAACTTGTAACAAACTGCCTTTTTACAATGGGCAGTTTGTTGCATATCCTTACCGCCCCCCAAAAAAAATGATTGTTTATCGAAATAATCTTTTTTTTAAGTAAATTGTGGTTTGTAATAAGAGTTGATTTTACAATTTTGTTTTGATTTCTTCCCTAATCTTTTATATATACTGTATGTCTGATATTTTTTTTAACTAACATTTTCTTTTTATATAAAATCACGTGATTAGGGGGTTTTCACTTTCGCTTAGCAAACAAAAAAAAAATCAAGAAATACACTGCGTTTTCCCCACGACACATAATGTGATATACTTCGATGAGTGGTAATTGGATAAATCATTTTTTGGGCACTGTTGCGTGTTGTCTTTGATGCTGGATGTCCTCAGTATACTGATGATCATGGCTGAGTCTTTCAGTCGGTCGTTAGGGTAAAATCAGGCGTTTCGTAGTTATTAATCGCTGAAGAGTATAATTACTGCATTCGTTTCCAAAATCGAAAAGGTTCTGTCCATGGGTTCGCCATTGTTAGTGCTGTCAATTTTCGTCATTATTATTGCAGGATTTGAAGAAATTTTCTGGTTTTGAAAGTGCATATCCATTACTTCCATATTACTGGATTGAAGATTGTTGTATCGTTTTTTTATCGCGATTACTGAATGATGAAAATGTTTCCCTTCGTTGCTGATGTTTTATTCGATAACTATTGATGAGTATAATCTGCTGCTTGTGATACATAATTCAAGCATTAAGTAATACTTTAACCAGTTATGTGCACAATCACCATCTTCACACAAAAAAGCTGCAACATCAACAATTTCCTTCTTCCTTCATCAACGCTATTGCCGACCGTCTCTATGTTGTTAACTGATGCGGTGGCAGCTCCCATCAAGCTCTTTCTTTGCAAATCGTGTGGTTCAAAAAGAAGGAACGTTTAATTGACCTGCGAAATAACTTGCATCTGAATAATTTGGTCACTAATATCTTAAATAAAAGATCAGAAAAAAAATGATATGGTTTCTTACACGATTTCCCGAAAATATAAGAATGTAATCATTAGCATAAACTCTTGCATACAATATTTTACAGAAATAGATGAAGTGATGGAAAAATTTATTGAAACAGGATCAATTAATCCAATATTAAATATTCCAAACACAAAAATACAAAAAAATTAAAATCGGATCCAATCTTAGTACATATCATGAATGAGCTAAATTTCATGAATACCAATTCTCTAGTCGTTACTACAAATAATCATTCTACTCAAACCATTTGTGACATACAAGAAGTCGATAACAATAACGTAATGAATGATCCAATCATGGAAATTGATCAAGACATCAATATAGATGGATCATTAAATATACATTATCCAGAAGACATTGATCATTATTTCGAAGAAGAATGGTACAATAACACACTAAGTTTATTAGTAGATGCACATATTTCTGAAACCGCAATTGATATGTGTAAATAATAAAGAAAAGAATTTATCATTTCCGGATTAAAAAAAAATATATTAATTTTTTTTTTGACACATTGTTTAACCATTTCAAAAGATTTTCGAAGTACGTGTTGCGGCGAACTTTATTCGATCGTAGAGTTCTGCGGAGTCCAAAGAGAAGTATTATGAAAACTGAATGTACCTCAAAATTTATTCGCTAGAACCATATTTTTCGACCTTTAGATTCAGATAAAGTGTGGTTTAAAATAATCCATCCTGGGTTTTTTTCCAATACATTTTTATATGGGACGAAATTGATCTTAAGGTGAAACTGGAAGCATTTCCTCATATTTTTGGTTTTTGATTTTTTATAAAATAACGAAGCAACATTTTCAAAATCGGTTTTCGTACACATGTAGGGTATGGATTAGGGTATCTTCTGATTTTTTTTTTGAGGTGGAAAATGTTTTCCAATTTTGCAGAAACCTTTTTTTTGTGAAATTTTGTTCAAAAATGGTTTTTGCAAAAACGAAAAACATTTTCCACCACGAAAAACAATCAGGAGATACTCTGATCCATACTCTACATGTGCACGAAAACCGATTTTGAAAATGTTGCTTCGTTATTTTATAAAAAATCGAAAACCAAAAAATGAGGAAATGGATCTTGTTTCGCCTTAAAATGACTTTTTTCGATATTTGTATGGGAAAGATGAATTATTTTGAACCGCACAGGTTCTGAAACTAGAGGTCCAAAGCTACGATCCTAGGGAATAACATTTGAGGTACATTCGATTTTCATAATACTTCCCTTTGGACATAGCGTGCTTCACTCTTTAGTCGGATATACGTTTCCGCCATCGTCTCAAATTTACGAGCTATAATATCAATATTATCAACGAAACCAGGCAGCTGAACATACTTCGTGAAAATCGTTCCACTCGTGTTTATCCCGGCTCTCCTTATTACACCCTCTAAAGCAATGTTGAACAGCAAGCACGAAAGACCATCACCTTGCTGTAACCCTCTGCGAGATTCGAAGGGACTCGAGAATGTCCCTGATACTCGAACAACGCACATCACTCGATCCATCGTCACCTTGATCAATCGTATCAGTTTATCCGGGAATCCGTATTGTGCATAATCTGCCATAGCTGTTCTCGACCGATTGTATCATACGCCGATTTGAAACCGATGAGCAAGTGATGTATGGACACGTTGTATTCGCGGCATTTCTGCAACACCTGGCGGATGGCGAACATCTGGTCCGTTGTAGCGCGTTTACCCATGAATCCAGCCTGATATTGCCCCACAAACTCTCACTGATTTTCACCAAGGTATCATCAATCGGCTCAAGGATGCTTAGGATACGATGCCGATGATCATGGTTTGTTATTGTTTTCAGTGCAAATCATTGAGCATGCATACTTTGATTTGGCCATCTGGTTCAATGATAGGATGATTTTCATAGATGTGGTAAGACTTTGACAGCTGCGGTAGAACTTGGCGGGTACCGCAAAGTGGAATGTTTTCTAAAAATTCGCAATATTTAAAAATGAATTTCTGTTTGTTTGTCTATCTATCTGACCCTTAGCATTCGAAAGCTAATGAACCGATCAGTGTGAAATTTTGTATGTGGGTATGTTTGAGGCCTTGGAAGGTTATTACTTGGTATGAGACCTCTCCGGTCTCTGGAACGGAGGGCTCCAATACAAATGGCTTTGTGGGGAACGTCTCTACGGAGCTGCATGACAAAATTGCCTGCCTACTGGGCAGTACGACATTTGCTGGGACAGCTGGTATATTAATAAAGTAGAGCAAACTGCCATCTATTAAAAAATTGGTATTCCGCTAGATGACTTTCCACCAAATAGTAACATTTTGAAAATATTCTGAAAAATTGCATTCCGGGAAATGTAATTCTGCATAATGTGATATCACCCTTTATACATTATCATTCATATAGGAATTAGGCAGAATATTCTTTCGGAAGCTTCTTCATTTTTCCAGAAGTTAAGTTAGAAAATCCTCTTGTAATGCCGATATGTTTTTCAGAAGTTTCTACAATCAAAATTCCACAAATTCAGTCCAGACTTTAATGTGTCAAATTTAAAATTGTTGAATCAAATAAATTTGGTTATATTTTTTGCTGATATTTAGGTAGAATTGTTCTGTATATCTCAAAACGGCTTTGTTGTCTTTTGGATTGAATTTTCATTAAAAAAAAATCTTTAATCAATTGAAGTCTCCAGTTAGCCTAGTGGTTAAGGCTATGGATCGCCTATCCGGAGACGGTGGGTTCGATTCCCGTTCCGGTCGGGAAAATTTTCTCGACTGCCTGGGCATAATGTATCATTGTACTTGCCACACAATGTACAAATTCATGCAATGGCAGGCAAAGAAAGCCCTTCAATTAATAACTGTGGAAGTGCTCTAAGAACACTAAGTTGAAGAGAGGGCAGGCCTAGTTTCAATGCGAATGTCGAGCCATAAAGAAGAAAGAAGAAGAATCAATTGATGTTTTGGTCACCTGTTAGATGTCATTGATTCTATTGTTTGAGTCGCAACAATTTACATATCTTAAAATCGGTTGAAATAGGCTTCGAAGAAAAATATTGAAGTGTAGGGATGTTCAAAAATCTAAATAAGAAAAATCAAAAACCGTAATTCACAAAATTCACCCGTCCAAAACATGTCGTAATTGATTTTAGATGACAAAAAATGAAAAGTAGAACAAAATCAATAATTTGAGTATTAGAGGGTTAATTTTTTGTGTTTTCCTTCCTGGCCTGGCCATGGAGATTGTCGAAACTTAAGTGAAAATGCATTATCACTTATTTACAGTATAATTATTCTCCAGTGAATATAAGTATCACTTTTATAGCACTTCAGCACGCCCCACAGTGGTCCAGATTTGAAAATACCTGGCAAAAAATCCTAAATCATAGTAGTCTGCTAGTTTTGGCCTGAATGAATGTGTTGGAACATGATTCAGCACTCAATTTCATTTTAATGTCATTTTCATTATTTGTCAATTTCTTCGAACAAAATCCGAACAAAATGGAGGTTTTTCGTACAATTTGACTATGCACATATCATCATGGCGCTATTGTTCTGGCAGTTCTTGGCATTTTTTCTTTACCGATTCTACATACATAAACGAGCATTTGAACGGAATATCCCCGCGGGGAGTAGCGGGGAGCGATTTGTAAGATACTTTGAAGTCGAAGTGTAAAAATTTCTCGTAGTAATGCCATGCAATGACAATTTTGAAGTCAAACGTGTTATTTTGATCTCTCGCTCCATTGCAGATGTCTGATATATACAAGAACTTACAAATAAACCTTTGAAAGCAATTGAATTACTTATATTAACATACTTTTTTAGTGGTTAAACTTATTTGTGTTCTTTATCAAAAATTCAGAACGTTTTCCATCAGAAGCTATTCAATGCTGTAACAAGATACAAAATCAATATTTCCTAATTTGTAAAGGACCAGTTAGAGCTCCTGTTATTATGGATGAATGCTCGATATAGTGTATCTTATTAAATACATGTTCAAAAATTGAGTTTCTGCCAGCTTTACTCAAAATAGGACCATTGTGCGCCCCTAACGATCCAGCATGGATTTACTGCTTTCGGACAAAGTATCTAGTATATTTTATGAACGTGAGGAACCACCAAAGGATAATAGATTTAGCTTTGTTTTCTCCTTCCCATGGCGATCGGTTGATTTTTGACCAAACCTAGCTGTGTATATTTACAAATACATCCATTTGCTAATAATATTTCATAATATTTGAATCATTTTTCTGTTGTAAAACTATTATTTCTTATCGGTTTTTGCGGCTAATCTTTGAGCTTATCTTGATAACATTTCAATTATATAAACAATTGTTTCTGTAAACTCAATAAGCGACAAATAAACAGTAATGCTAGAATGTCTTGGATCACTGAACAAAAGTTTGGCGCTTACCTATGGATCGTTTCGGAGGCTTAGTTTCGGGTTGTGAAATTAGTTAGGCTTTTGTTTGGCTTACAACTTTTTCAAAGTACATAATTTTCTAACCTGCGAGTATCGCTTGGCCATGTGAAGCATTCTTGGTAGGAAGTTGAGGTTTACAGAATGAGTGTAATCAGTTATTGTAGCATGTAATCCTCTTTTGCTTATCCTTTGACAGATATGCGACCACTTGTCAACCACACTTGACTACCACAAGGCCTAGCTCAGAAGTTTCAGCGCTATTGAACGACCGGCTAGAACCTTTCAAAACGAGTTTTTGTTGCGTTGTCATGAATCAGACGTTTCTTAAAAAATCCAAATATCTCATTGGTGGAAAGAATTGAATTTCTGTAGGAACTTTTGACGCAGTTTTCAAATGAACTCTTAGGAGCATACTAAACTATTTTTTTCTATTTTTTTTCAATCTCGAGTTTTCTTTTGTTCATTAAAAAAACTGCTAAAATAGGACAAAATCAGGGAGCTATAATTTTTTTATTCAGCAGATTTCCTTTCTTATAATAATATATGAATACATAGTTAAAAGAAGCATTATTAGTATTTTTATGATTGCTATACCAACATGGACAATGCGCATTTCATTCACGAGCTCTCGTGAAAGAAGTGTTGTGGACATTTTTAAACTGAAAAGATACACTTGATCAAGTATTTTTGATTGGTTGCTTCAATAGTGGTTTTACCAAACAATCATGCTTTCCTTATTGACACTACTGATTCTCAACCGTGTTTCGTTGCTCGCTTTCGTAGCCACGTGAAACATGCAACTCATCTGAATAGTACATATTCCTAAACAGCCAGAAAACCACTAACAACATCTGCAAGCTGCAACTGAGTTCCCACCTGGGCTGGGGGGTGGTTGGTAACTCTTCTCCCAGCAATCGGTGGTAACTGTGGTGATCATTGCCTCTCAAACTCGCAAATTCCAGCACACAACACAAACTCTCTCCAATCTCGGCGGTTTTCCACTCTCGCAGCATAAATTCCCTCGCATCGCCACAATCTCTCCCACTCCTAACAAAAGAGAGAAAATTTTCCTCACGTTATGCATTGTTATGCTGTTATGCTTCCCCCCGGGTTTTCCTCGCGCAGCACTGATCCATCGCATCGGGGGAGAGAGTGAGAGCACGCTCTCACCCACCGAGCATGCATATTTCCCACTGAGCGCGCGTGGAGCTGGAGCATCGCCGCAACATTGGATAGATGCTCTTCCGGTGGCCTCGCGCGTCCGCGATGCGATGGGTGGCTCTGGCCCCTGCTTTTCGGATTCCCCCGTATAAAATGCCCCCGGCACCTAAGCAATGGTTTAGTTCGTTTTCCAGCTTCAGTCGGTGTAGGTAGTTTGGTGGTACGTCGTGGAAATATTGTTTATTGCCCTTGTTCGGATTTGTTGTTGGGGTGGTGAATCGAATTCAACCGGGGTGGTCTCACGCCGTGTGCATTTCTTCACGTGTGGTACGGTTGCCGTTGTTGTTGTTCTTGTGTTGCGGGAGGAAGAAAATTCTTCGTAAACTGTGTGCGAGGGAAGAGTTTTCCTAGGAAAACAGGAAAAAACGAAGAAAAAGCCACTCTCTCTAGAACTGTTGTGTGGCGTGCGTGTAGTTTGCCGGTTTGCATGTTGGTCCCGTTCCCGGCGGTTCGGCGGTGCAAAGAGCAAGAAGTATGCAGAGCAGAGGAATCCGCGCACAGACAGACAGGCAGGCTCTCGCAGATTGGACGTTCTTCTGAGGTCGACGAGTACCGTTTACCTCGCCGGAACAGTGTGCAGAAGAGTTTCAGAGATTCCGGTCGAGGCTGCTGTCGTCGGGACTGTTAGCGCTGGGACTGTGCGGAACGTTGAAAACCCAAGACAGGTCCATAAAGACGTGTGCGATTTGACAATATGCGATTGTGAACGATTTTCTGTGGATGTTCTGTGCGGGATTCCAGTGAAATTAGATGTTCTGAGTGAAAGTGTATTTTTAGGACAATCGAGAGGGACACAGAACTATCTTTTGCAGCGTAGTGAAGTGCAGCAAGAGCAAACATTTTCAACGAAGACGACGACGACGACGAGTGAGGAAAATTCAGAGATGAAGAACTAGAAACCAGTAGACCAGTGCGCATTGATGGGGTGATTGTGAATTGATGGTGGAAAACTGCATCCAAATGATGGAGAAGAAGAGATGTGCAGTGCAATGGACTGATTCGAATGTGGATTTCAACAAATTTAGAACATCGAGTGGACAGTGACAGTCTTTGCGGTGCGAGTTTGGTGTCTGCGGTGTTGAAACTGTTGGATAATGGCCTATTTTATTTGGAGCGAGTTCTGATGTTGTGCTGAACTGTGCCATGGTGGCAGTGTCCTGCAGCGATAAAGCTATGGAAATGAAGGTTGGGTTGATTTATTTACTCGGTCACCCGTAACTACGCGGTCCTGTGGAGTGGAATGCAATGAAGTGAAATGTCTATACTGTTAGATATTTCTGTAGGTTTCTTTTTTTTGTAAAAAAAAAAAACAGAAGAATCCAAGTTCATACTTGATAGTTATTACTTCAGTTAAGTTGTGTATTTCTTCTTGAATAATGCGAATGCACTTATGTGTTGATCAGAAGGATTTTTCCATTTCATTTTAGGTGATTCCTCAAAAATATAAAAAGTCCATTTTTGAGGAACCCTAGTTTTTGATGCTTCTATAAAGCACGATTACGCAAATAAGTTAAAGTTTTGCATTTTTTAAATTGGGAATGTTTCTAAATTTATTGACGTGGTAGTTCTACCAGAGATCGAATTTTTTTCTAATCTTTGAATATTTATATAAAACAGAACGTCAAAGTTCGACCAAGTAGTGCTTTTTTTTAATTAGACCACTTTTAAAATGCTGAGGATTTATCTCAATTTTTTAAAGTCTTTGTTGAGTGAGATGTTATGTGTTCATAACTGCTAACAATAATTAATATTTTCTAGATTTTTCAGCGCACAAATTTTGTTCGCTACTAGATTTTGAAACGATGAAAAATATTAAAAAATAGCTAGTCGTACATGTTGCTTTTTTGTGTAATTTATTCATTCAACCATATTTTCAATAGTACAGATTTTTATTTTTATTTTAAAAGCTACTCTAAACTTGACTAGAGCATTCTGAAAATGTTCAACTAATTTACACTCCTTATTCCAATTGTTTGGCACCTTGTTTGGTACATTTTACTAAAGTTTCTATATGTTCTTCTTGAAAATTGATATTTTTTTTGCAAAACTATTATAGAAATTGAAACAACTCTATACTTGCTGATGCTTAACCCTCTAAATCCAACCCCGCCTTAAGGTGGGGTAAAGTTAGTATCTCATGATTTGTTTTTGTTTCGTTTCGAGAAACCAACACTTATTTTTTTTTCGTTGATGAGTATTTCACATATTTTAAAATGTTTTTTTTTGTCTCAAAGCGTAAAATTGTATACCATTATGCTTTCGGTAGGCAGTTTTAAGGTATGGAGAATTGCAAAATTATATTTCCTAAGCAAAATATTTAATTTTTAAAAATAGATGCTTAACCACCAATAACAGTATGCTTTGCCTGCTTCTATTAAAAAAATATTTAAAATTTAATGTAAATATGTTATAATTTTGCTAGTTTTTTCCATTATTTACAATACTTTTATTTTGTTTATCTGTAATTCAACGGACTCTAATTAAACGCATTCAAATTACATTTCAAATAATTGAAAATTTTCGTTTCGCTTTTCAATAATCAATGTCGAGATAAACAACATGAAGTCCTCCTATTTATCGTGGTCGTATGTGAGGTGTTGTCTCTCCTAGAATATAGTTTATATAAGAATATAGTTATAAACCTTCTATTATTAATTTTGTAATTTTCTCACCTGTTTGCAGAAGTGCTCTTAGTCTTTTTCATTTTTAGTTTGAATCTCTGTTTGTGATTTTCTCACCAAATCTCAGTTTTTTTTAGAGGAAATTGCGGTTGATATTTTGGAAAATTTGTGACAGTGTGCTATTGATTTTTTTTTAATTTACTGTTGAAAACACAATTTTACTGTTATGAATTTTGATTTTTGATTTTTCTGATTTTTATTTTTGGACATCCCTACACTTTTATATTTTTTCCTGAAAGCCTATTCGGTATGCCGATTTTTCAAGACGAAATATTTTGAGATTTTATGATTATTAATAAAGTATTTTAATTTTTATTTTTTTTTTCAAGGAAAATATTTTTTTGTGCATTTTTTAGGAAAATAATTTTAATGTGTAATCAACTACCTTTAACTCCTTTACTATAATAGAGTGATTGAAGAAAAATTTTATATACGTTATTTGTTGCGATGAATTACAAAGGAAACAATGACATCAGAAAAGTGAATAAAACATCATTTTTTCAATCATTTAAAAAAAAGTTAATACGCTTTAAAAGGCACCAACAACCATTTTGAGATTTACAGAACAGACCTAAATATCAGCTTAACAATATAAAAAAATTATTGCACAGGCAAGAAAAAATACAAAAATGCTGAAACTATACCCCGTCTAAAGGCGGGGTTGGGTATTAGAGCGTTAAGATGTGGTAGTTATAGACCAAAATAAACTCCAATATTTGCATCGATTTATCTAGTTTTATTACTAGTTGTACAAATTTTGGTGCATTGTTTTTTTTTTCTTTTTAATTTATGAAATTAAAATTATTGATCATCTACTACCTAGATGAAAACCTGAAATACCTCGATTCATCGAAGAATTTTATTTCATCCGAAAAAAAGGGGAAAAAAATTGACATTATGTTTTTATTTTTACCTAGTTCATTTATTTGGGGCTCAGTTGATCGGTATGATGTTTTAACCATCCACGACTGCATTGTGCACATTCGGCGAGCCTGTCTGGGTCATACTACTAGGGTTAAAAGATTTTTTTCTATAATTCTTTATTTTTAAATTTTCACCCTTGTGAATAACCCACATGAAGGTAGGATAGAAATTTACTTTTTTTTAAACAAAGAAGATAGACTATTTGTGTCTTCTACAACTGCAGAAATAAATGTAGCATTATCCCATATTCTTACAACTGAGAATCCTTCAAAAATAATACTGCTGTTATTACTTCCGACATTTCTACAAAGCTTTCTCTAAAAAAAAATTCTAAGAATATACCCCGTGATTCCAGAGGGAAATCAACTTGATAATTCTCCAAAAATTCTTGCAGGAATTGCTCCAGAAAGGTTGATTGTATTCATTTAGGAATTTCTGGTGCAATGCACCAAGAAGTCTTGCTGAGAATCCTTCAAGAAAACTTGAAGTACTACTAAGAGCAGTCACTGGAGAAATCCCAGCTGAAATTGTTAGATAAATGCCAAAAAGAATTTCTGAAGAAATCATAAGATGTTCCTTACCCTTCCTTAGGATTTTCTGCTGGTGTTCCAACACACTTAGTTACCGACTTCGACAATATTTTACCGAAATCTCAACCGTTAAGTTTTGTTTTGCTGGAAAAAATCGGTACAGTTGCAACTATTATCGAACTTCGTTAGAGTTTGACAGATAAACCATAATATTTTATTGAAATTTGGTATTTTTTTTTTCAGAATTTCAGTAAAACCCATTATTGAATGCTCTGCAGTTTTCGATAAAAAAAAACAAATGCGATTAGCTGTGAAGAGATTCCTAAAACCAGAAATCTGGAAAAATCACGAGAGGAACTTCTATAGCGACACTTCAAGGAATCGCAGGAAGTATTTGTATACTAGATGAAACCTCTGGGTCAATCTCAGCAAGAATTTCGCATCAGGTACCTATTTGTAGAGAGGAATTTCAAGATGATTTTTCCAAAGAGTTCTCTTGGCATTTCTTCGCGGATTTCTTTAAGAGTTCCTTCAGGAACTCCTCTAGGAATGTCCACTGAGATTCCTGCAGGAGTTAATTCTATGAAGTCTGCAAGGATTTATCAACAGATTTCTCCACAAATCCTTTCGGAAATTCCCCAAGAATGCCTGCTGGAAATTCTCTTAAGATTCATTTGAGAATTTCTGTTGAAATTTCCCCAGGAATGCTGCTGGGATTTATCCAGGCGTACGTGATGAGAATCCTACAAGAAGTCTTGTTTGGATTATTCCAGCAATTCCTTTTGGAAATCTTCCAGCAATTCGTTCTAGAAAACTTCCAGGAATTCTCGGAGGACTCCTAAGAGCATTAATTGATTTGTCTTTATTATATAAAATTTCAGCCTTTGGCTGGTTCGTCTCTTATCTCCTAAGACTAATATAACAGCATGAATCTCTTGTGGTAATGCCACAAGAGCTCTTGGATTAACTCTTGCACAAATTACTGGTGAAATCAAAAGAGAAATTCATGGAGAAGTACTCGAAAAAAATTGAAAAAATCACAGGAGGCATAAGTTCTTATAATTTAATTAAAATACGCATAGCAGGGACGGAAATAGCTGAGACGTACAATGGTTGTTTCGCCCTTTTGACATGTTGGTCAAGAAATTAGGGTTAAAAAATGTAAATTTGACAAAAGCCATATATTTTAATACAATCTACTATGTAAGATAATTTATTTCGTGAATCGTCATGGAGACGTGCGTCGTATAACATAGTTAGGGTGAATATGACCATATATTTTTTCAAAAAAAATTATCCTAAAAACTAAAAATGCTGAAAATGTGAGAATGTACTGAATTTTCGAAAAAAAAAATCAAGAAAAAGCTGGTTCCTTGGTCCCGAGACTATAAAACATGGAAAATTAGTATATTTACATATTTATTTATTGACGTATTTAGGGTCTTTCAACGAGTTTTTCCTGAAAACAACGATTGATTTGTGCCAGAAATATTGCAGAACAAATCTGCTTTAATTTCCGTGGAAAAATACTACATATACCTATAAAACTTCAAATGGATTTTAGTTTTTGGTTTAGAAATATGTTGAAAACCCTGTAAGAAATCTAGTCAACCTCAACACTATCTAAGCAATGTAAATAAATTGAAAATTTGTCAACTTGTACTGAAGCTATAATTTTAAGAATGTTAGTTTGAAATATCTAAAAATTCTTCAATTAAAAAAAAAAAGGTCTAATTGTTTTTGATGATCCACAAGTGTTGCGACATTTTGCGGTCTATTATATTGATTCTCCATGGAATAGCTGTTATTATATTATATATATGTACACTGAAGTTTTTTTTTACGACGGTAATGGTCCCGCGTAAAAAAAAACCGCGTAAAAAAAAACCGCGTTATTTCAAGACCCGTCGTAAAAAAAAACCGCGTTATTTCAAGACCCGTCGTAAAAAAAAACCGCGTTATTTCAAGACCCGTCGTAAAAAAAGTCAAGTCACGTTAGATGTGGTGCTGACTATTTTACGCGTGTTTTTGAAAAAACGCGGATTTTTTTTACGACGGTTTTTGAAATAACGCGGTTTTTTTTTACGACGGGTCTTGAAATAACGCGGTTTTTTTTTAGGACGGACCGCGTAAAAAAAACCGCGTAAAAAAAAACCGCGTAAAAAAAAACCGCGTAAAAAAAAACTTCAGTGTAAGTAGTTTTATCAATATTCAATAGAAATTCTCTTGTAGAAATTTCAGAGGGTTTTGTCCTGTAATCTCTTGAGCAAACAAAAGCAAATTTCTTGAGATTCTGAACATTTTTACAAGCAATATTAAGCTAGATTTCTGAAAAAGTAAGCTAATATTAGAGAAATCAGTATTGCAAATAAGCTTAGTGTTCTATATAAGCTTATTTTTCTTAGACTATTCACGGACACAAACTTTGTTCATTTGAAACAATATTTTATTCATGTTTGTTCGGTAAACTGATAAAATATTTGAAACTCAAATTTTAATTTTTAATACAACATTGATTTCTTCAGTACCCATTAAGGAGCCCCTCGTTCCATCGTCGAGAACATAAACAAAGCTCACATGTTCCAGCTACAAGATCAAAGGGGATTTCCTCCTGCAAAAAATGTTACGTGTTCCGAAAAGTTTTCACAGATTTCTGTTGTTTTCATGAGCGAATGTGAGCTCCATGATGTTGGCATTGGTAGTGCCTTGGGAGAGGTGGGCTTTCCCGGTGAAGGGAAAGAATTTGTAAATTTAATGGAAAAATAAATACTTCCGCAAGGCTGACCTGCCACACAAAACAAAAAATGTTGCATTCATTTCTAACATAACACGTCAGTAATGAACAAAAGATACATGTTTGTTCCAAACATGAATTGCATTTGCTACAAATCTAACGTTTGATTTGTTTCAAACAGTTTCGTTTTTGTGGCCTGAAGAAATTGACAATTTGTTTGATCGATTGATTTATCTTTATTTGAGAGACTTTCAGCCCTTGGCTGGTTCGTCTCTTCCTAATGACAATTTGTTTGAATTTACCTCAAATATGTTTGATTCCACCATTTTTTTTCTGCGTGTTAAAAACCGGTACTTGTGCCATAGTTAAAAACAAAATGAAATGCATATTGATTATCGGCTATCACATATTTGTTTTGTTTATTTTGAAGCTAATCCTACACTTATCGACTATCACAGATTTGAACCCAATTTGGATGAAATGTTTGTTTAAATGGAGAAAGAAAAAAAACAATTTTGTTGCCGATTGGATCACCCCTCGTCCTTGACAATATGATCACAATCCGTGTTTTTCCTTTCTTTCTTTAATGTCTCTCTGCGGAATAATTATGTACATAAAGGGTGAGTCGTTAATTATTGTGCCACCCTACCTTCAACTGATTCGCCAATTGTCTACAGTTAACGAAATGAAACCAAATTTTTACAGTAGTTTAGTATATGTATGTATTTCAACTTTTTGGTATAGGTTCAAATTTAGGACGCGTTTTAGTGAAATTCACGACATTTTCAATTAACGTCCTCCATGTGGACATGTTCAGGCTCCACTTGAAACAAATATTTAAAGCTCTCTGGTTTGTTTATGCGCATCGTGCTTGGGTTTCACCCAGCTCCAAGCTTATGTTTCACTGACAACCGTTCCTGAAACCTATTGACGAACATTAAGATGATCCGATAATATATAATCATTAATTGTTCCAAGGTGCGATACCATGATTTTTGGTTTTAGCATGTGATTGTACAACATCTTTTTTAGAACTGTTAACTAAATTTATTCTATATTGACCGGAATCTCAATAATAACTGCTCAATTCATTATATGTAAGCAATAGACTATAAGAAGAAACTGTGCAAAATTTGGTTGTTTTTGGTGAAGTAGGAAAAAAGTTACGTTAGTTTGTAAATGGCACAATAATTATCGACTCACCCTTTATAGAAAAAAGTGATGTTCGGCTTTTTTGAAGAAAATTGTTCAAGGAATCCATAACAGTGTTGCCAAACAATTTTATTTTTCTGTACTTTTGATTATCCCAATAAGTAACATTTTTGGCTCTACAATAATGTTGAAATCGATATAACATTAATTGAAATGAGAATTTTAATAGATACGTTTTAATCACATCATTGATTAATTGGCAACACTGTCATATTTTTTTTATTTCATAAACATCTTTTACTTTGGTTTAAATCATCTCACATCACCTTTATATTGCATCTTAGAATGTTTATGTTTCGCAAAATTTGAAAATTGAAGGTAATTCTTGTTTTAGACTTAAAAACCATGCAGGCTCAGTGTACCAGTTATGGTTAGAGTACCTGAAATTCGCCATAGTTGATTTTCAACATTTACGATGCAAATCGCCAAGAAAAAATGTGTGAACAAAAGATCCCGATCATAAAAGATGATTGCACTCGTTCATACTTCACATTTTGCTCAAATTCTGGGTGAAATAAATCATTTTCCTTAAAATTTCGGATTCCTTGCACCCTATTTCGCCACAGTGTACTAGTTATGTCAAATTCCATAAGGCTGACACAAATTTTGATTTTCTCTTATGTCACCGCCCCCTCGGAAAATATTGGTCGAAATTCAACATTTTGAGGGGGGACACCAATAAATTATTCAAGAAATTTTTAAATTTTAAGGTGAAATTAGAGTTGCACAGAAAATTTCTTAACAAATCCGATGAGTTTATAGATTTTGCCGAATTGTTTGGTATTTCTTCGTCAAATACATTTATTATTTATTGTCCTCCCCCTTAGCGAGCCAACGAGTATTGTGACAAAAGAAGAAAATGAGATTTGTTCCGGCCTAAGGAATGCATGTAAATAGTGCGAAGTGGAACCGAGATTAAAAAATATGTCCATAACTGGAACAGGGTTCCTATCATAGGCACACGCCGTAATAAATAGTAAAAGTGGGTTTGGCTCAGATTTTATATTTTTCCTGTAAAGTATGGAAACAAATCTATCATATGACATATCGACGACATTCTTCGGGTTTCTTCTTATTTTTGTAGATGTAGTTTTCCTTAGGTTGTGCGATAACTGGTACAGGCACCCTATATCGGGAACGGCAAAGCTTGTCCGTCTGAAAAACGTCTTAAATAAGAACATACTCATTCGAAGAAAAATCAATTTTAAGTTTTTTTTTTATCCACTTAGTGGATATCTGTCAAAGGATAAGCAAAAAGGGCGAAATAAAAAGGTACAAAACTGATTACACTCATTCGAAGAGGGTATTCTGCTCAGAGGGTTCGAAAAGTCAGTACAAGAATTTTATGTTTTTATATTGAGAAAAAAAACATATTTGGCAACACTGTATCAGATAATAATATTATAATGATTTCCTCGAGCGATTTTCTCCAAAGCCAAAGGTAATAAATGTTTATATGTATCTGTTTCAAAGAGATGAATTGAAGAAATTAGGGAAAAATATGTTTCTTTTTTTGTCGTATAGGCAAAGACGAGCCGAGGGCTTCCATGAGCTGAGGGGCACAAAATTTTGTTTTTCCTTTCCTCATTCAAATCAACATTTTTTCCAAATTTGATTTAATTCCATGATGTCAAGGTCGAGAACACGTTTTTACTTTTTCTCGGCCACTTCATATGAAGTGACCCATATTGCACACTTTTACGTTGAACGTTGCAACTCGTTGTGCCATTTCTTGGCCTGTGTTGATGTGTTATAACTGACCCTAGTAGAAAGTTGAGGAAAAATGTCATTTGAAATGGAACCTACCATGTATTTATTAAAGAAATTGTTAAGATAAAAATAGTACATTGAACTGTTAGTATATTCTTCATTGCCATTTTCAACATCGGGATCCAGACTTCTAAACTTGACCTTTTTCACCCAATGTTTGGTGCGTCTGAAGTTCTGATGCATTGTTGAAGCGGGATTTCAAGAAGTTTGTCCTTAAACGCACTTGATATTTGAACGGTAATCTTTGCTTTAAGGTCACATGTGTCTTATTGGTATGTATTTTGCTAGACACTCACGCAATGTACTATCTGCACTAGTGACGAAGATTTTTTTCAATTCGTTTTACTTTTATCAGGGAATAAATGTGTAATTTTTGGAGGAAAATTCGTTTAAACGCACTTTTTTCGGTTTTTCTATATTCGTTGTTGGAAAACTATTTCACAATTTTTGATATCAATATACATTTCAACAAGTACAATTACTAGTGATAGTTAGAGCGTTATTATCATAAATTTTATCATGCAGTAACATGAAGATAATGTTTTGAGAATTATGTGCGTTTAAACGAATTTGGACCACTGTAGATTATCTTCGTGCCTGTCCTACGACATACCCATTCAAAATGGTCAATGGAAGAGGATGAGCGGACCTGGTGTGATGGTTAGAACTCTTGACTATCACGCCGAGGACCTGGAATCGAATCCCATTCTCAACCAACTCGCAAAGTGTTAGTTTTTTTATTTCGGAAGGGAAGTCAAGTGTGGGTCACGAGATGAACTAGCCTAGGGCTAAGAATCTCGTTAATACAGATAAAAAACAAGGGTTTCCAATTAGCCTAGTGATTAAGGCTATGGATCGCCTATCCGGAGATAACGGGTTCGATTCCCGTTCCGGTCGATAAAATTTTAACATTGTATCATCGGGCATAGTGTATCATTGTACTTGCCTCACAATATACAAATTCATGCAATGGCAGGCAAAGAAAGCCCTTCAATTAAAAACTGTGGAAGTGCTCAAAGAACACTAAGTTGAAGCGAGGCAGGCCAATTCCCAGTGAGGACGTAGAGCCATAAATAATAAGAAAAAGACAGATAAAAAAAATGGCAGAGGAAACCCTCTGCTAATAATGCTCATAGAACACTGAGCTGAAAACGTTACGCCAAGAAAAAGAAGATGTAAAGGTACACTTAGATTTTCTGGAAAATTGTCTGGTATCTCTCATGAAGACAGCCAGACACTGTTGCCAGTGTTGTTGGGAATGTTTAGAGAAACATCATCCAAATCGCAATCGATTTCGCCGAAGTGCAACCACAAAGCAAATTCCTAGTAAAAACAAATCACAAAGACCATCGTCGGATAAAGTGGCCCCGTTATCATCTCACTTCTCAGCTTTCCATCCTGGATATCATAGAGATCAGATTCTCATATCCACACACAGCATCCTCTCAAATATTGACCAGACAGGAAATCTCCCAGCATGCTCCCATTCCACCCAGCATGTAACACACCGAGCCAAATGCCACCGAAAATTCCGCAATATGGGAGAAAATTCTCCAGCCAGCCTCGGAGACACGCACAGAGCGCAACCACCCACAGCAGCGTGGGAAGCTTTTCGCATCACGTGCAGACTGTTGGCTGCTGTTGCACTGGTTGCGAGTTGAGCAGAATTCTCTCATGGATATGGTGCAGTGATAACCACGTCGCGTCGCCTCGCCAGCAGCCATCCAGCGACCCAGCTGATGTAGGGAATCTCTAATCAGCTGGTGGTGGGTGACGGATGGTGGATTGTATGAATTTTGACACAAGCGCACAAGAGGAGTCTGCAACTAGAGCTAGAGAGTCGAGACGACAACCGAGTTCGTGTTGATGTGGGTTAAGGAATTATGACACACAGGTTTATGCGAGCAGTAGCAGAGTTAGTATGTGGCTGCAAATGCGGCAACAGCATCAGCCTCAGCATTATCGCCTGCGATGATGGAAGTATGTGGTATTTGGTGCATGAGTAATACCTGGCTCTGGCTCAAGCCCAACCATCACCGACCACTGCTTGCTAGAAGTAGATTTGTAGAGCTCTTCGGTACGGTGTAAGGCTCATTCATTAGGCAGGAGGGTTGACGTCAAGCGTGAAGTGAAGAGCCGAGGTGAAAGTGAGGCTTGTGTAGCGTCTTTAATGAATTGCAGATGAAAGCATGTGTGCGCCTACATACTTGGAGGAGGAAATTCCTGATGATTGCTGGTGAGAATTCTTTGGTCGTATACTTTGAATGAGTGGATTGTGTTTGCAAGTAGTTGTGTACACATAGGAAAGCATGCGAAAGGACAGGCGGTAGCGCTTGAACTCGGAACATCTAAATTTGACAGAAGAAACTTGAAATTCAAAGATAAAGTGTGTTCAAAAAAGATCTCACCTCATTCTGCCAGGATTCAAACCCGCTACTTCATACTGCTAGTCCGGCGCTTTATCCATGGATCCACAAAACATGCTGCGGTTTTTTGTTCTTAGGCCAAATTGTTCAAAGTACCAAAATAGTAAACAAATTTTGCAGGTTCGAATCCCATCAGTACGAGATGGATTGTGATAGAGCGTATTTTTTGTTAGATTTATGCAGCCTGGTTTTTTGCAAAGGTAAACTTCTTTGAAGTCTCTCAACCATAAACAATTCGTTAATTTATATTTCTACTGGTTAAATGCAGTAACACAAACGTTACCGGAACTCCAACAAAACTTTCACCGCCACCAGACTCGTTCAAGACTTTTCTCATTCCGAGTATCACCCATCATCATCAACAGCCTTCATCGCCACCAGAGTAGAACAAATTAGAATCGATTCTCTGAGTTTTCCTCGTCTGCCATCGTCCTCGGTCCGGTATGGAAGCTGCTGTCGCCAACGTTCACATAGAAATTCCTCCCATTTTCAGATCAGCATTTTCCGAGTGTGGTGAAACAGTGAAACCGAAAAAAATCAATAGTCAAAGAAAAACATAAAAGTGCACAAAAAAAAGTGAAAAAGAAGCCGAAAAGTGTACCGCATTTATATTCGCAGCAGCAGCTGAGTTTGAGTTTTCCGTTCTTCCAACCGAATCAATTATCGGAGTTTCGGTTTTTATCGCCCAACAACAAAAGTTCATACACACACCCAAACTGGAAAAAATGGCCACATACGCCGCATTCAAGCACGTCGAGCTGTTCAATGTTGGAAACGCCAAAAAGAGGTGAGTGTTTTGTGTTTGTGGTCCGGCGGCCGACCGCCGCCGTCATCATAGGTGCTTGCCAATTTGCGGGTTTTATCTTTTGTTTGAATGGACGTACGTATGGGGTTGCGTGCGTCCCGACTAGGAAGAAATATCAGCAACATTATTATGTTGTTGAATCCGATTCTGAATAATTACTTTGTCGAGTCAAGTACAAGACACTGAAGACGACCTTACAGTTGAGGTCGAAATACGTATCTGTCAAAGGATGCAAATTCTTAGTGGAATTCAAAGGAACAGCACTTAACGCGATTTTCTTTTTACTCACAGATATTCCCCTAACAAGCCCAGGTTAATCATCATAATTATTTTGTTTCATCAGTTTTGTCAACTTGGAAGAAGCAGGTTTTTTCTTAGTAACAACATCACACCAACAAGAAAAAGAGCAATTGCAAAAGTTTATTGTAAAACTTCTAGAAATTTTTTGGGTGTACTCCTACAAGATTTCCTGTTATAACTCCCAGGGGATTTACTAGTGGATTTCCAGAATAAATTCTTGGTGGAACTAGTAGAGGAATTTCCGATGAAAATTTAAGAGATATTTCAAGTGGATCTCCTCGATAAATTACCGCTGGATCTCCTACAGGAACACCTAGTGCAACTTCTGCGGTTATTCACGGTCGAGCTGCGACTGACTTTCCGAAGTTCTTATAGAACATTAAGCTGAGAAGCAGGCTTTGTCCCACTGGAGACGTTACAACAAGAAAAAGAATGCCAGGATTATTTTAAGATGACTTCGTAGAGAATCTAGGACTTCAGTAGGAAATGAACAGTTCCGGGAGTAGCCAAGCGAACGCTGATGATTTATAATGAAAACAAAAAAGAAAATAAATTTTAAAAAATCCACCTGAAAAGAGATTTCATCCAGGAGCTCTTAACGGGATTCCTCCAGGAGTTCCACTGGGAATTCCTGCAGAAGATCTAATGAACTTTCCCAGGATATACACCTGCAATATATCCAGAAGTTATACAATGTTCGAGGAATTCCACAGGGAATTCCTCAGGAATTCCAGAAAGAGCTTCAAAAGAAAGTCTTAGTGAAAACTGGTATTCCCGATACAGAACCTACAGTGATTTCCGGTCAAACTTCTAGAAGAACTCCGGTGGAACCCCTGTGGGAAAGTTTTATGAACATTTAGTTTAAAGTGACGTTAATAAAAATTGCCCTGCGGGAATTTAAGGTAGAGTTCCAGGAGCTTCCGTGGCGCTCCCTGAGAATTTTCTGGTGGAACTCCTAGAGAAATATTCGGCACATTTCTAGAAGATTTCCTGATACAGATGCTAGAGCTTTTTCTAGTGAAACTACAAGAGAAATTCTTGGTGGAATTACTAGAGGAATTGTCGGTTAAATTCCCGGGGCGCTCCCTTCAGAAATTCTCGGTGGAACTCCTAGTGGAGTTCCCGTTGGATCTCCAATTCGCGGTGGAACTCCGACGAGTATGACCAAAGCAACTCCTAGAGGACTTACTAGTGGAACAATTGCGGGAATTTATCGGTGAAATCTACTGTAGAATTCCCAGAGGTATTCCCGGTGGAACTACTAGAAGATTTCTTGGTGAAACTTCTAACATGTTTCCCGCTGGAACTTCTAGAGAATTTTCGAGTTAAATTCCTCGAGGGATTCCTGGTATAACACCTTACAGGAATTTTCGAAAGAATTCTAGAAGAATTTTAGATGTATCTCCTAGAATAGTTCCCGATAAAATCCTTAGATGAATTCTCAGTCTTACGCCTAACGGAATTCTTACAGGAAATCTCGGAGAAACTCCCTGAAAAGCTCCTGTTGTAACTCCCAAATAAATTCATGGTGGAACTCCTAAAGGAATTCGCGGTGGAACTGCAAGAAGAATCCCCAGTGAAACTCCTACGGAAATGCCCAGCAGAACATCTGTGGTAATGAAGCTCTTACAGAAATTCGTGGTGATACTCCTGCAAGAGTTCCCGAGGAATTTGCGGTAAATCTTCTGGAAGAATGCGCGGTGGGGCCTCGCGAGCGGTTTTCGGTCGAAGTTCTAGAGAAATACTCGATATTCCTGGTGGAACTCCTAGACGACTTCTTGGTAAAAATCTTCAGAAGATTCCAATGCATTTTCTATAGGTTATATTAGAACTTCTGGAAGAATTCTTGGAGAAACTCTCAGAGGCATATTCGGTGCCACTCCGGAAAAAAAAATCCCTGTTGATGTCTTGAATAAATTCGATCTCCTGTGGGAATTCCTAGTGGAACTCCTAGAGAAATGTGTGGTGGAACACCTACAGGACTTCCTGGTGGAAATTCTTCAGGAGTTGCCGATGGATTTCCTAGAGGTTCCAGTGGAACTCCTGGACGGAGGAACTCCCAGAGGAATATTTGGTGGCACTTCTAAGGGAATTCCATGTGAAACCCTCGAGAATCCTTGGGGGAACTGCTAGAGATATATTTTATGAAACTCATAATAATTGATGGAAATCGATGTGGAGACCTCGATGGAATTCCGGGATGTATTCTCGTTGGTATTTCGAGGTAGAAGTCCTGTGGGAATTTTTGGTGTGACTTTTTGTGGATATCACGATGAAACTATTTCAGGCATTATTGGTAGATCTAGCTGGAATTCCCGAAGAAACTGCTTGAGGAATGTTCGATCAAATTCTCAGAAAATTTTCAGATGAAACTTCTACGAAAATCACGATGGAACTCCTGGAAAAAAAATCAGAGTGAAACTCCTAGAACACTTCCTGGTGGAAATTTCTCAGGAGTTTCCGATGAATTTCCTAGAGGCTGTAGTGGAACTGCTGGACAAATTTTTGTAGGAACTCCCAGAGGAATATTCGGTGGTACTCCTAAAGGAATTCCAGGGAAAACTCTTGAGGTAATTCGCGGTGATACTCCTGCGGAAATCCCAAATGGAACTTCTAGAAACACTAAGAAACTCCCAGAGAAATTCTTGGCGGAACTCTTTGTGGGGGCCCCACTGAATCTCCTGGATGAGTTCCTGAAGGTACTCCCGCAAGATTTCGAGGTGGAAGTTCTGCAGAAAATGCGAGTGGCGCTCCTAGGGAAATTTTTGATGAAACTCATTGTGGAGCTCGCATGAAACTCTTTCAGGTTATCTCCTGCAGGAGCTTCCAATGTAGCTACTTAAGGAATTTTCGCAGAGATTCCTGGAAAAAAATCCGATGAAACTTCTTCGAAATTCGCGGTAGAACTCCTGGAGCTGAACTCTAGGGAATACTAGATCGAACTCCCAGAGGAATCTTCATTGATATTTCTAAAGGAATTCCCGGTGGAACTCCTAAAGTAGTCATTCTATGAAACAAGAAAAAACTAGAGAATATAAAAGTTCTCCGGGATTGCCATTTCGCCATTAGGGTGGCCATTATGACAATAGGGTGGTCGAAATAAACGACATCTCTCATTTTTTTTTAAATTTTAGTGTCATATTTTCTTAACTTTTGACCCAATAGACCCAATAGCGATCTTTTTTCACGAATAGAAGAAACATTATTTCTAAATTTTAGAAGAAATATCGTGTAAAAAAATAGAAAAAATATCGTGTAAAGTTCAACTATTTTTTCATACCCAAAAAACAGAAATGTACATCAATCCGTTCTAAGCTGATTTTTTTTGGATCTATGACATTTGGTCGAAAGACATTTAGTCGAATGACGTTTGGTCGAATGACATTTAGTCGAAAGTACATTTGGTCGAACGGACATTTAGTCGAAGGGACATTTGGTCGAAAGCCATTTTTTGGAAAAAGAAGCATATGACATTTAGTCGAATGGACAATTCGTCGAATGGATATGTAGTCGAAAGGCACTAACTGATGAAGAGATGTGAGTGGAAAATAATATTATAGATTTCGGTATCATATGTTACTAGCTGTACCCGGCAAACTTTGTCTTGCCTACTGCGTTTTTTGACGTTTCAAGTTTCTAGCCAAGACCAAGTCTCCGGTCAAAATGTATGAAAGATCGATTTTAAAAAACTCTCAATTTTTCCATGTTTTTTGCCTCATAAACCTTCCTTGGGTGAAAATTAACAGAACAAAACTAAGACGACCAAAATTGGACCTTCCGATCGCAAGCAAGACTCGTTGAATAAATGTACGACTCGTGCTTCAACAGTGCATCAGAACTTCAGACGCACAATTCTGAAGAAGCAAGCTTCAAACAACAGTGCTATAAAATGCTGTTTTTGCTCACTTATAATAAGCATGAAACAAGAAGATCAGGTGCGCTGGTTTTGTTTACGAAGAGATTTGTACGCTCGAAGTCGCGAGTAAGTGCCAAAGTCGGTCATTGTGGCGGCCATTTTGGGATCCTAACCAATCTGTCCTTAAAAGAAGGAAAAATATCCGATGAAAAAGTCTGCAGCAATAACATCCAAATATCAAACGGAAGAACAGCTTGTATTCAAAAGGAGAAATTTCTTCTGAAACATTCAGTAGTTGGTACAGGAAAATGCAATGAAATAAATAAACGTGAAAGAATAGCCTATGTTTCAAAGAAGGAAAAATTCATGATAAAAAGACAGCAGCCATAACATTCAAACATAGTACAAATACGAATTTTGAAAGAATAGCCTATGTTCAAAAGAAGGAAAAATCATAGATGAAAAAATAACAACCATAATGTCCACTCTTCACTCTCAGCACAAATACTACACTTGAAAGTTGAAAAGAAGGAAAAATATTTGATGGAAAAGCCAGTATGTTATACACAAAAACGCAATGTAATGGTGAAACTGGAAAGAAGAGCCGAAACCTACACTGCACTACAATGTTTGCATTTTTATGTTTGATATAATTAAACACGATTAAATTGCTATACGACTCTCCATTCGACCAAACGTACTTTTAACCAAATAAGTGCAGTAACATATAAATTATAATACCGAAATCTATAGAATTGTTTTCCATTCAAAACTCTTCATCAGTTAGTTTCGACCAAATGTCCATTCGACGAATTGTCCATTCGACTAAATGTCATATGCTTCTTCTTCCATAAAATGGGTTTCGACCAAATGTCCATTCGACCAAATATCCGTTCGACCAATTGTACTTTCGACCAAATGTCATTCGACCAAACGTCATTTGACCAAATGTCATTCGACGAAATGTCCTGAAGCCATTTATTTTATTTATTATTTTCGATTTATTTATTTTTTTAACACATCCATGGGCTACTGGGTGAACTTTAGTTAGTAAAAATATCAGTAAATTCTCCTGCTGCAGAGTGGTAATCCACCAAGAATGCCTTCATAAATTCTTTCTGATTTTACTATGGCAGTTTTTGTCAGATTCTTCCTAGAGTTCTTTCAGAGATTCATTCAGCAACACATTCTGGAATTCTTCCAAGAGTGCCTTCAGAGATTGATCTTAGAGTTCTTATTAAGATTTCTCTCCAGAGGTCCTTTGAGAGACCCCCAGGAGTTCCTGCTAAAATTACTCCAGCAGTTTCTTCTGGTGTTCCTTCAGGAATTAATATTGGAAATCCTCGAAAGTTATAATGGTTTGAAAATTAAAAAAAAAAGAAAAATGTCATTTCTTGGACCTTGGACTTTTTTTCAAATGGGCATCTTAATGACGAAACAAAAAAAAAATGCTCTTATTATTGCTTGTGAAGATCATTACTACCGAATTTGAGCAATTACAGGGTACTTTTATGTTCGAGTCAATTTTTTTTTCATATAATGGCTGAGAGGATAATCGGTTTCATTATTGAGTTTCACAAATGTTACGTTGAGTAACAATGTAGCAAAAATTTTCTAGATACGTAAACCCCTATGGTAGATCGTCGCATTAAAGTACTGTGAGTAATTAAATCTTATAGAATTGTTCAAGCCACTTCATTAGAATTTTACTCAAATATTGCAATTAGAATAGCATTGTTAACTCTGCTGAAAATTCTATCGAGAAATTCTTGAACCCTTACCTATTGCTCTTTGTGAGGATCAAACCAGTATCTTCTAAAAGGACTTTTTGCAGTACTGGACAGAATAAAGTACGCATTGGGCGATTTTAATACAAATTACTCAAGTTCTCATCTTGCACTGAACAAATTTTCTTCAAATTTCAACTAGACACTCTTGATAACTTATTCCTGTAAATTACTCTGCCGAAGTTTTGGACGATGGTTTGAAGATATCTTTCCAAGTTTTATGGAGGAAAGCATGTTGAACAATTTGGAGGATATCCTGACTATAATTTTCAAAACCGGTGCAGAAAAATATCAAGAAGTCAAAGGTAAAGATTTTTAAGAAACCCCAAGGGTCTTTTTTAACAACCTGTTTGGAAATTTTCGGAAAGAACTTTTCAAATAAATTTTTTGTTATTTCGATAATGCTTAATTTTTACAAAAAAAGAAAAAGTTCCTAATAGAGTTTGATGAAAATTTCAGATTCTCGGAGAAACTGTTAGAGCAGTGATCCTCAGCTTATCTGCCTTTGCGAGCAAACGTTGACAACATTTGCAAGGATATTAGTCAAAATCAATTTAGTTTATATTTGTTTTAATATTTATCCACAGCAAAGAGCTAAATTAAGATGTACTTCGTACATGCAAATATGTAAGAAACCTGGAATTATCGTAAGATTTCATTTTATCTCTAAAAACCTTGTAAATTTGTTGCTTTTTGATTAATTAGTTAAACATCGTACAAAAATTTCCAATAACAAGAGAACAGTAATAATTTACTTAAGGATATTGTTGTGAAATTTTGAAATATTTCTTACCATTCTTGGTGAAATTTATTGCAAAATCTCTGGGATCAATTTTGACAAATTTTAGAAGCGAGTTTCTTACGGTAGCTTTGCAGAAAGTTCCTGCAAAGGATGTCGAAGAAGTAAGAATTTACAGCAGATGTAGATAATTTTTGGATGCTAAGGATGCTAAGAAAAATCTTTTTCAAACGGCTTCAGAAAAACATTTGAAGAGAGAAAAGTCCAGAGAAACTATAAACGAATTTCTTGAAATAATTGCAGGTTTTATCCCAAACTGAAAGAAATTCTGACAAAATTTTGAAAAGTTTCCGTAAAACATTTTTAATATATTTCTTAAGTACGCAACAAACTCGTCTATATGCTTAATAATTGTTTACAAGTTACAATGATTAGTAATTTGCTACTACTGAGAAACGATTCTGAAGGAATGATATGAAAACTTTGTTTTCAGGAAAACTTTTTTTTCCTGAAATTTCCCATCTTGCAATATTGGGTAAAAACACTAGACTTCACCCCCCTTAAATTCTGTTCTAATCTTCGCCACTTCATACATTTAAAATGTGATTTGTATGGAGGGGGCGAAAACTGGAGCAGTGGCGAAGTCTAGTGCTTTTACCCTACATATAGAGAACTTTTAGACAAAAATATTGTCTTTTTTCAGAAAAAAAATCTTTTTTTTTTGCAAACTTAACTTAATTTAACTTTGAATTTTTAAACGCATATTAAAAATATTTATTTTATAATGCATGTTCCTAAAAGTCAGCCATACATTACTTTTTTGTAGATCTTGCCATGTTTGATTTACATTGGTCTTTTGGCAAAATTATGAAAGTTTTTAACGAATCTCCAAAAATTGTGACTGAATTCTATTAAAAAGAATTGCAGGTAACAGCTGTTCAGCATTTTTTCCCAAATTCCTCGTACAGTTGCCTAATAGATCGTTGAGTTTTATTATTTAAATTCAGACATATTTACCTTTGTTCGATATTTTTGTCTGTTACGAAAGTATTTATGTTTGAAAAAGGAATTTATTGAAAAAAAAAGTCGACGGAATAAAAATAAAAATTCCTTTGAGTTTTTTAATGAAATTGTATAAAATTCTAGTCCAAATATAATTTAGAATATCTTCTATACAATATTCAAGGCATTAGAAAAATAATCAACATTTAACATAATCAACATAAAAAATAATCAACATCATTTTTTAAATTTCATAGGTACATACATCAAGATGAAAAAAAAAAGTATTTTGAGGAAATTTACAAGCTATTTATGTTTTTTAATTTATCACTTCTGCAGTGTTTCAAAAAAACTTTTTAAAGAATATTTGTGGATTATCCTTATTTAGGGGAGACTGAGGAGACTTGATCCCTGGGGAGACTTGTTCCCCCCATATTTTCTCGGAATCAAAAACAGTTTTCTTCTAGTATATTTTTTCCAAAACTACATCTTGACAGACGACAATGTTTTGGTTACAATTGATTTTGATTGTGCATTGCGTTATTTTTTAACGGCTGATGGTTTGTTTTCAGTCCTTCAGAAATCTTTTAGGCGATTCCGAAAAATCTCAATAACTTTGTAAAAATTGGACCAGATCGTGTCAAAATTTTACCGCACATAGTGTAAATAAGATACTATCAAACGTATTTATTCAAATGAGGCTGTTATATGAATATTTTAATTAATGCAGCTTGGTATATGCAACAGTGACATGGGGAGACTTGATCCCTCGAGGATTACACACACATTATACATGTGAAAAATAAAATTCTATTTGGAAGCCTCTATTTACTTGGAATTCTACTATATTCAATGATAAAACGTGTCAGATAATTATTATTTTATTACACACCATAAAAAGAGGGATCAAGTCTCCCCATTTTCAAATTACAGCATAACCTTAACAATTTAAGGAAATCTTATAATTTCAAATTCACCATGTTCATCAAAAATACAAGAAAACTTGAAATGAAAATGATAAGGAAGCTTCTGGAGTTATTTTCCCTTTAAATTAACCATGTGCTCAAAAGGGGATCAATTGTGGCCCATTTTTGAAAAATACATCATAAGACATGCCTCCATAAAAACACTGTTTTGAAAGCTTTAACAATAATTTAAAGTCCTTCTGTTGGGTATAAACTTGCAATAGATGTTAACCTTCCATTCTGTACGAAAAACGAATCAAGTTTTGTGTTTTTCTTGAAGTTATAGGCAAATTAAGAAAAAGGGATCAAGTCTCCCCAGTCTCCCCTACTATTATCTCGATAACTTGCGAAAAGAATTTGTTTAGTTATTCCAGAAAAAAAAAATATTCAAGGACAGCTGATAAATCTTTGGTAATGAAATTTGTGGAAGCTGTATGATAGAATTCTTTAAGAAATTTCTGGAGATTTTTATTTGTGAAACTTCCGGAGCTAGCTAAAAATAGTTCAAAGAGAAAGAATAAGTTATAATAATAAGGCTAAGCTGTTAAAGCTCCATTTAGAGGTACTCAGTTGTAGAATTTTTTGATAAAGATTCAGGATATATTTTGTAATAGTCTTCGGAAGTAAGTCTGGAATAAATTTATTTATCTTGCTATGAAATTTCTACAAAATAATGTCTTACACAGGAAGAAATTCTGAAAACTAACGTAAATATTAAAACGTTAATTTGGGAACTTATCGTATTTTCGGCAGTTTTGTTCTCTTCGTCATGGGGGATTTTTTGAAACCTGTTGATCTCAAAGTTGGCCTTAAATCCTTCCCAACCAAGCTGAGTTATATGCCCAAATTCCAGACAATTTGGCCCACAAAAACCCCCCATGACGAAGAGAACAAACCTGCCGTTAATACCCTTTGTCACCCTATTTCTATTTAATTTCCTTCGATTTTACACAAAAGAATTTCTTGCACGCAAAGTTGTGAACAAGCTCCTTACCGATGGAGAATTTGTTGAAAGCGATGGTGGTCATTTTGTTACAGCGAAATCGATGTAACAATTTCAAACTGTGTAGTTAAAATCATAGAGTATATTATATCGGAGGGATTTTCTTAAAACCAATATTTTCTAAATACCAAGTTATCACGGAATACAGTGATCAGAAATCTGCGTAATTATCTTGATCATTTCTAGGTGCAAACAAATGCAGCTCTCGACGTATAAGCGCTCCATTGATCTTGCTAAGCATGTCTTGGTTGAACTAGATCAATCTGGCGTAACTGATCTAGATAAGTTTTATCTTTCAATATAACCCTCCAGTGTTCTCGATATGCATCCTAGAGCCTTCATCAAAGCGATCTAGATTGACTAGTGCTACACTTGTCTTTGATTTCGTTCGATATCTGCAATAGCTGATCTAGATAAGTATAAACTTTCAATCTTAAGTTCTCGTTATGCATCCTAGAAGGTTGAAGACCTCAGCAAAGTTCTTTAGATTAGTTTGTACTACAGGGGATGGCCAAAATGTTTGGGATATGCAACTTTTTTTTCTCTCACAAAAACGTTCAACATGCTATAACTTTTCATAGAGTGCATCAAAAAATCTCAAATTTTGACTGTTTGTCAACCTATTATATGTGCATCATTGGTACAAATTTGGGCTCGATTGATTAATATTTCGCAAAGTTAGAACCGTTCGGGTAAAACACTATTTTTCAGACAACTCATTTTTGAGCTGTCATATCTCGGAAACCAGTGAACCGAATTGAATGAAATTTTGAACGTACACTAACAATGTGTAAATGCTTCACAAACTATTAAAACATAGGTACTTTTCAAACATTGAAAAAAGTTATCATGGATTAAAACTTTTTGGATTATTCTTGAAAAAATGTATTTTTTTTACATCAATGTCAATAAATTTTAGTGTTGATATTTAAAGATTTTCCACTTCTGTTCTCAAATTATCTCTAATCAGATATATTAGAGCCCATTTAAATTGAAGGAAGGACACATTTAATCATTTTTGTGTGGTATTGTAAATTTGACTTATATATCCTCTATATGGGTAAAAATTTCAACCCGGTATAACTTAATTCGTCGTGAGAAAATATTACATTTTATTACGTCATATTAAGTATCAATATATTGTTGATAATTGTTGAAAAAATCATTCAATTCGCTTCACTGGTTTTCGAGATATGACAGTTCAAAAATTAGTTGTCTAAAAAATAGTGTTTCACCCAAACGGTTCTAACTTCGCGAAAAATAAATCAATCGAGTCCAAATTTGTACCAATGATGCACATATAATAGGTTGACAAACAGTCAAAATTTGAGATTTTTTGATGCATTCTATGAAAAGTTAGAGTATGTTGAATTTTTTTGTGGGAGAAAAAAAGTTGCCTATCCCAAACATTTTGGCCATCCCCTGTATCTTTATATCTTTGGTTTGGTTCTAGATCTGCTATAATTGATCTAGATAAGTTTTATCTTGCAATATGAGACTCTAATGCTCTCGATGCGCCTTCTAGAGAGTTGAAGTTTCCAGCAAAGTGATCTAGATTGATTCGTAATGCAGATTTGTATATTTAATTTAGATCTAGGTCTGCTCTAACTAACCTAGGTAGGTTTTATCTTTAATATAACACTCCTGTGTTTCTGATATGCATCCAGTATTTTAGATTGATTCGTAAAGCAGTTTCATGTATTTAATTTTCATCTAGATCAGCTGTAACTGATCTAGATAGGTTTTATCTTTCAATATGACACTCTAGGGTTCCCGCAATGCATCCTAAAGGATTGAAGTTTTCAGCAAAAGGCTGTAGATGGATTTGTGCTATATTTTTGTTTTTGGTTTCGATCAAGATGTGCTGCAATTGAAGAACAAAAAAATTATTACTATGGCATTCCGAAAACTGTTTTTTTTTCGTTCGTAATTTGCCTTCCCTTCCTACTCGGGTCACTATCCGAAGAAAGCAGAGTTTCGTTCGATGATGACGATGACGGCGATGCTGGGAAGCACCGTTGTTGGTTGTGTTGTGCAGGTGCTGACCTTGAGCTCGTTTGCCCCCGTTTGTTGGGAACGTGGAACGTGCTGTGCATATCGCTGCCCCGTTGAATGAAGATGATGATGCACATGACCTCCCTTTCTTGGCAGATTACAGTACATAGGTATATGCATGCACAACGAAAGTTGTCGATTGTCGGCTCTTACCTTGGTGCTCGATGGTGTCAACGTGTTCAGAAATTATGAATTAATTATATCGATTAGGTCGCGCGCGCAATCTGGCGCACGTCCATCCCCTACATATGGCGACGTCTGATGCAGTGCGGTTATGTACCAGCACTAGAAGAGTGTCCGTTGACGTCCTTCTGTCGGTGTGAGAGATTTGTTTGGGGGAAATTTATTGGATGGCTTGTCCAATATCACCCCGCTAGATTGTAGGGGATTTTATCGTCCTCAATCAGCATATTTATTTTGCTTATAGGTTTTGGGAGCGAACAGCTGTGCCCTGGGTGGGATATGTGGTTTTCTGTTATGGGTCATCTGTTGGCTCAGGATCAACGGAGTCTTTTAGGGATGTGGACATGAGGCATCATAAAATCGAGATTGATGAGCATGATGCACTGGGTTACACTGACTGTTGGTCCAGATTACAGCTCGTTGGCACTGGTACAAGCAAAACGTTTTATGACTTTATTCGAGATCAATTATGTTTTTGCTCGTGATTGAGGTGAGACTTGTAACTAAGCAGTATGGAATGGAAAAATGATTATCGAATACAAAGTTGGGCCAAGTTTTGAACCCAGAACCATCTGGGTTCAAAACCATCGTAGTCATTAGATCAACAATCAGCATGGTCTTGCTAAATACAATATAATCTTCTTCAATCTTTGGATTACATTATGTCAAGTGTTATTCTTTTATTTGTTATCCCTCGGTTCAACGGAATCCATGAATCAATTTAGATCCCAATCAAATGTATCGTATCGATTAGTCTCCGCCTAACGCGATGCCCCACTGAACAATTCCCAGACTACGTTCTTCCACACAGCCAATCGTAATTCATACCGGGCGTCGGGTCAAGTCATACGCATGTGTCCTTCGTCTGATTTCGAACAACATTGTATAGTGCCCCTGTTCGTCATTTTCAGCCAAGTGACCGCCTTTGGCTACCCATTTCGGTCTACACAGTTAGCAGCAGTGTTGACCTTGTGTCTATTTCCTCTGGAGCCCAGTTTAATTTTGGTAGCCCATGCCTGGGCCCGATTCGGATAGAACGAATTCCAAATGTCGGCGACGAAGAAACATGTTAATGAGCAACCATCATCGTCGTCGTAGTCGTCAACGTCAACGAGAAAGTGGACGACAACGTCCAACTGTGGGGAAGGTGCGTTTCTCCATAATCTTCAGCCAAGAATCATGTTGAAGTCGGTACCTACATAGAATAATGAAACAGTGGGATGACGACTCAGATGAATGGAATTATTTTCGGTTGAAGGTTCCGTTCGAAAATTCTTCTTTTTTGTGGTTTAGAACCCATTTCTCAGTTATATTCTTCGGACCCCTTGTAAGAAAGAATTCGAACCCAGCCATCTTCATGGTAGTATTCCGGCATGTTTACCAACTGAGCTAAGTAAACCCCTAAACAATACAGCTATGCGTGATTTGATTGAAGAAAGGGAAACTCTACCAAGCCGAGGGCAGCCTGTTTCGCTGCATTGTTTCGAGGAAATTTTCCTATTCAAATCAGAAGTGGCCGCGACCTGGTGGCTGCCAACACCCACTTTCCGTCGTAGTCGTCGCGATACCAATCTGGGCGGCGATTTGTAACAATTAACCTTGAGCCAGTATTGTTTTATTGCCTTCGTCGTCGTCCTCGTCGTCGTCGTCGGTACGAATCTGGTTCAGTGAAGAAAGCTGCTTCCTAAGGATTAATTCTTGAGTTACGACGATTTACCGCGATGACCGCACCGCGCCAAGTTGGAAGGAATTAATTATCACCCACATTTCTTTGCTCGATTAATTCGGAAAACAAGTGAGTGACGATGCAGGTTAATACTTATCCACGATGTTGGAACGGACCGACCGGGACTCTATGCAGTGACCCCTGTCGACTCTGGGTGGGTTGGGCGCGGAAGTGCGGTTGGCGATTTCCACATTTCACCTCCTATCATGTGTTTTGTTGATGGCCTGTGTGAAATCGATTATGCTTTGCGCGTTCGTCTCGGCGTTTGGTGCTAGGGATTCAGGTTGAAGTAGGCACAAAGGGGCAAAAGGGCGGAATTGTTTGAGCACGACCCACGCTCATTATTACCGAGAATGCTGTCGACCGTCATGGTCAGTACAAGTGTGAACAAGGTGCTATCATCGATTTTTTATATCGAACAGTTAGGTGAAGCTGGAACAGGTTTGAATCGTGGTGTGCGATTTTTTAAAAATATTCAAAGATAATTTGAGAAGCATGCTACTATAAGTGTCTATAGTTATGGATTTCCTAAGGACTAACAGATAGTTCTTGAACCAATAGGTAATAATGTTTCTCCGAAAAAATCTCTCAAAAGCGCCTTTCAAGTGGTATATAGAAGCAACTTCTAGAATTAGTTTCCTCTATCCCTTTCGGGAGGGAGCGCAAAAAAGGTGAAATTTCCATACAAATGGCTCAACTTTGGCTCTCCAGAACTCTTGGATTTTCTAACAAAACAACATTTGTTGTTCTCATTGGGAAGAACTATTTTTTTATCTCTCAATTCCTAGCTTTAACTAACTTCCAAGGTTTTCTTTTAAATAGAACAGTAAAATTTCTCCTAGAGATTCACCTGAACATTTTCAAGATGTCCCTGCCGACTAAAAAAAGGATGCCAAACAAAATAATCTATCATTTCTTTAAAAGTCGTCAAGAGGTAGATAGAAAATTCTTGAGTTATTTTGTTTTACTGAAATAAACCCAAAACCTTCTCTCGAATAGTATCCTTTATGAAATTCTGACAGGATAACATTGATCATATTTGATATTAATTCTGGATATCAGTCAAAAACTGAATCAACGAATTGTCTAACAACTTTTCAGGAATTTAGTCCAAGTCCAAGAGAAACTATGATTGCGTATGATACAATTCTAAATTTTGCAACTATATTTTTCTTGGAAAGAGAGAGAAAATTTCTCTCGATTTCAGTCAAGTTGTGTTATTTTTTTTCGGAAATATACTCTTGAAATATGGAAAATATTATGGAGAAAATTATCCAAAAATAAAAATATTTGAGAAAATAAGGCAAAACATCATTAAGCTTTTTATTATTGCTATTTGTTTTTCTTTTAAAAAATGCCACGGACAACGTCTTCAGCTTTCGGCTGTACATACTGTTTTAAACTTAACATTAGACAACGGACAACGGAGCATGCACCAGTGGAAACGGGGAAGAAACTATTCTCACGAAAAGTTTCAACGCCCGAAGCGGGTATCGAACCCTCACCCCATAGCATGGTGCGATTATAAGCTTGGTGACCCTAACCGCACGGCTACGAGGCTCCACGTTCTTTTAGTTTAAATAAAAATGCATTTAATAATCTTCTTACGTAGAATATGTTCAAAAATATCACTAGAAACCATCGTTTAAAACTTGAGTAAGGATTTTTTTTTACTTAATCGTCTATTTAAGGCTCATGCGAGTAAGGGATGCTGATGAGATTAGATCTCCCAAACACTCAACTTTTCTACTCATACCTGAGATGTAGATCTCTCAGTTGTCTGGATCTGAAGTTATCTACAATTATCTTTATAAATAATTATTCTACATTTCGTAAAAAAACATCAAAAATTTTCACCTTTAACGCATCTGAAATAGTAACACAGAATTTACTTAAAAATGTATACTGAAGCTTCTTCATAAAAAAGTCAACTATTTTTTTTTAAATTGGCAGCAGAATGTTTGCCCCGTAAAACTTTAAAAATTATCCATTGATAACTTTTCAATATTCCATGGTAGCATACCTGAACACTATAAAGCAGTCATTTGGGTCCATGAAACATTGTCCTCCTGAATCCTGAACTCCATGATTCACACAATAAAATGGCTGAAACAATCCATAGAATGATGCATAGAATGATCCATGAAAAATAGGAAACGATCCTTAAAAAACTGAAAATGATCCATAGAAAATAGAAAAACTATCCGAAGAAAATTTTAAAGGGATTCATAAAATATGAAAAATGATCCTTAGAAAATATGAGAACGATCCATAAATCATAGAAATTGATCCATAATCCAGTGAAAATTTTACGAAAAAGTCGTTCACGGTTTTATTGGAACCATATTTTATGGATATAAAAAAAATATAGATCGTTTCCAAAATTTTATTGGACGTTTCTTATGTTTTATGGATCGCTGTCCAAGTTTCTATGGATCATTTTTCTATTTTCTATGGATCATTTTAATTTTTTTTTATGGATCGTTTCCTATTTTTCATGGATCATTCTATGAATCGTTTCAGGTATTTTATAGCGCAATTAATGAAATTCAGGATTTTTTTTATTGCTAAATTTGACGAAAAGATTCGGCAATGTTTCGTGGATCCAAATGACTGCTTTATGGTTTTTTGATATGCTTCTTTGGAATATTGAAATGTTGGATCATTTGGAAATTTTTCATGGATCATTCGTCGTTTTTGATGTATAAAAGATTCTATTGTCTGAATGCTTATAATATTTATTATTTATCTCTATAAGAGAGATTTTCAGCCGGGGCTACTTCATCTCTGTATCGAAACACTTCTAAAATACTACATTTACGGCACTTATTGTAAATTGAAGAGACTTTTTGTTTAATACTTGACAGAATATGTCATCACATTTTTTGGAAATTTTTGAGTGAAAATATGACATATCAAGATTTTGAGACATTTTTAATTGAAACTGTAAAGATGTTTTCCGAAATTGCAGGATCAGTTTTTAGTGTAGATTTTATTGCAGTGGTTGAAATAATTTCGGAAACATTTTTCAACTGCATTCATGACCAGTGTTGTCAAATATCGCAATTACAAGTGACTTCAAGGTTTATTACCATTTTTAGGTCACTGAAGGTTGATGAAACATATTTCATATTACTCTTTAAAAAAAGGAGTGAGAATTTTGCGTTTTCAAAAATTTTGACATTTTACAAGACTGGACAAAAAATAATTTTAGAAAGATTTTTTTCATCAAACTCGTAAAAAATGTGGGTCAATAAAAAAAATGTATGGATGTATTCCCATAGCAATTAAGATATTTAGCACCGAATGTAATTTATATTACCTTCTGAAAATAAAATCTAATTCAACAACTTTAAAATTTTGTGATTTTTTTTCCAAATACTTCTTCAATGTTTTTTGAAAACTATTTAATAAAGAAAAAGAAATCTTAGATGCAAAAATTGGAAAACAAAAAATGAATAAACATGATTAAAAAAAAGTGGAGACTTTTTATGGTACATCCCGAGAAATTGCAAAATAAATATTAAGATAACTCTTCAGAAAGTTGTTTTATCTAAAAAAAATGTTGTGGAAGGTTTTCCCGAAAAAAAAAAGCTGGAAAATTTCGTAAAGATTTTACAAGAACCAGTGGTAAAAAAAAATGAAAATCAATTAAAATGATCATACACCTTTTCTTTCTTCAACGTACTAACGCTGGACGCTGTCTAGAACATTCTACAAAATCGGGATCTATCAAAGAATTGCTCTACACTTCCAAAACTCCCGGAATGCACAGGAAAATTTGAAGAACATTTTCGGTGATTGGAAACTTAATTAAAAATTATTTTTTGTGTTTTTTTTATTTGAAATTCATTACAAAAATGATCTATTGCAAATTAAGCCACTGAGACAGCTTACTTGAAAATCGTATCACAATATAGTATGGATGATCTTATTGAATTTATGCACATTGTAACCCATGATAAAAGGAAGAGTATGGAAATGTTATTGTGTCGTTATGGAGAGAAGTGCGACTAATAGAAAAGTTGTACCTGCCGGGACTGAGACTCATTCACTTAAGAGTCGAACGTGCTGTCAACTATGCCTTGGATCCCGGCTTTGAAATTGGAAATTAAAAAAAAAATCACTCCCAAATTGTTTTAAATTTAAGTGAAAAATTTGATCTAGAATTTTGAGTGTTCTAGTCTAGTCTAGTCTAGTCTAGTCTAGTCTACACATACACAGCCATCACTAGGAAGAATCCTGAAAATGATAGAATCGACTACTTCTATGATTTTTCTTGTCATTATCAATACTTGCAGTGAATCAGTGATGCATTACAAGTATTGAAGCGGCCAGGCCTACTGTGCAGCGTCATTGAATAAAAATTAAAACCATAGAACGGGGACTTCTCGTACCAACCGCTCCTATTTGGTATAGAAGTTAAGCAAAAACGTTGGGAGTGACTTTGCTAAGAAAGTTAATGTCACTCCGTCAAGGCTGCTCCTCCTGGGATGGGACATAGGAATTTCCCCATATGCCCGGGCTAGAAAGCCTAGGCTTAAGCGCCATTGCTCGCTCTCTGAAACGACATAATCATATTTTGATCCCTTCCCCGGTTATACTAAAACAATCAAATTATAAACTGTGAAATGTTTACAGGCTCACACTTCCAACATCGAGGCATCTCATAGAAATAAGGAATATCTCACCAAATAATCAAACTTCCAGTATCCTTCCAGCAGTGGGTCTTGAGGTAGTTGAAAACGAAAAAAATAATCCCAAAATTAGACATCGCCATCGCCAGTTTTCAGCTTTTCTTTGTTTAAGCAGCGCTCTGAAGAAGATTCAATTACTAGGAACACCATTTCACCCACTAGTTCATCGCTTTTTAAACAATTTCACAGAAAATTCAGCCATTCAGTTAAACTTTCGTCGGCCAAACCGATGAATTAAGTCACTTTGAAGCGAGAAAATACGTGACCGTTTTCGATTGTAGCTTCCGGGCTAATTGCTGTTTTCTTCTCGTAATGCTGATTATACATTTCCAATACACTGGAACTTGAAAGTAGGAGCCCAATTAAAATCACAACCGAAACTATTGAGCGTTCACAATTTTCTTCTCAGGATGGCGTAGCACCGGCAATTATTTCACTATTCGGTCGTTCGAATCTTGATCAGTGTACGAAGAATATGGCACCGCAAGCGAAAAATAGGCAACAAAGAAGGCACGGCAACGGTTCTGTGATTTAGTTGGTTAAAGCACCGGGCAAGCGGTACAGAGTCGTGGGTTCGAATCTCACAAATTGATTTCTCAGTGTTCCAATTAAACGTATCCACGCCTTCAGATACATCAAGTTTTACGTCTATTTGATTATTTTAGTAGGGGGATTCACTTAACACCGTAAACTGCTTAAGTTTATTCTGATTAAACGTCGCTATCCCCAAGGCAATCTTTGATTATTTCTTGGGAAAAATAGTCGACTGGGATTTTTGATAGCTACGGAGTTTTTCGGCTTTCAGTCACGGGAAAAAGCGTTGATAATTTTATATCATTGCCAACGTTTCGATCCTTGGGTTCTTCCTCAGGGCTCGATCTTAATCAACTTGTAAAGATAGCACTTTGCACACGATCGTTTGTCTGGTTTTTATTCCATAAAACACTGCACCTTTTCCGTTCATCACCAGCACCCCAGTAGGATGTTGGGTGGGTGGTACGAATCGGGAGAAATTCGAAAACTAGAAATCAGCGGAACACAAGAATGTGGCTGTTATCAATCGCCGTTCGGGCAAAGTACGATCTTTACAAGTTGATTAAGATCGAGCCCTGAGGAAGATCCAACCCAAGGATCGAAACGTTGACAATGATATAAAATTATCAACGCTTTTTCCCGTGATTGAAAGCCGAAAAACTCCGTAGCTATTTGATTATTTCATTCGCAATTTTATTAAACATTTCAAATAATAGAAAATTATGGCTTACGCAGCAATTTAAATTGTTTAGTGAGTCCTCTTAGTTTATTTATATGCGCGGTTGCATTTAACCGTTTTAGTGTCTTCTGCGCGGTCAATCCGTAGCTAATTTCCGCACTTATTTTTGAAGACAAGAACATGATATGATGTACTGGTGACGATCTATGAGAGATTTCGAACATTTATGCGTGATAATCTACGGTGAAACGTGTAATATCCTTTTCGATTGGTATACTGGCAGAATGAACTAAGGGATTCAAGTGTAATCTGAATAGTTATTTTATAATGAGTAACTTGAATTTTGCCACATATTTTAGAAGATATTGCATTCAAGAATGGAAAATTCATAGTAACTAGTTAGGGTATTGGTTCCCTTCTTAAGCATGTGGCTCCCATTTTCATCCTACGAAAAACAAAGGATTGAAGCGCTGTTTGTTTTATTTCTTATTTTCGTATTTTTTTGTTAGAAGTGAGCACCCATGAAAACAAAAAGAACGGAATCAATCGGTGCCGTAATCGCTTGTTTCCGAATGGGATGAATATGGGATCGTGAGATTACTGATGGCACACATACCCTACATAAATCTAAATTTTTATTTTTTATGTCTGTGTTAACCGAACAACATCGTACATCTACTTACACAAGAAACAAACAAATCATCTGTGTATTATTGGTGGTTTTCTACATACTTCCAATCAAGGTCGATTGTTAGCTAATTCAGTTTTCTAATCAGTGTAGAGAAATATGAGGATTTGATAATAAAGAGAAGGAAAAAAATAGATACAAAGATACAAAGTTGGAAAAGAAGACTAGCCAGGAATTAAACCCAGTCCCATCTACATATGAATTAGAAATGGTAGCTCAAACACAACCAAGCTCGTCTCTTCTGGGCCGTTTGCACTTTCATTCAATGTCAGTTCAACAGATTCTTGCTCCCAAGTAACATTTCGATGACTATTTAGTCTTGTAGAGGTTTTCAGAACCGTCATAAAACCTAATATCTTATGTTTTGGTTGTCTATTTGACTAAAATATGTTATTTTGGCTGTGTTCTTCGGAAATCTTAAAATCGTGAAAAAGAAAAAAGTACTTGGAGTATTGCAACATCTGACAAATTATAAAATCATTTAGGCTTGTCCTGAACGGTTCATGCAGTTAGTCTTTCCTGGAATCAATTTCCACCGAATGTGACTTGCATTCCGGTAGTGACTTGTTCGATTCAGCTCCTTCCCCGACTCCATGACAATCGAAATCGAACGTGTGCCCTATAACTGACTCTCCAGTAGACCACCAACTCACCTTCTTCACCGTCGCACAGTGGCCGGAGGCCGGACAAAACCTCAAAATTTCATCTCAAAATTTCATTGCTTTGATATTTTTCTTTTATTATAAATACTTCAACTAAGATAAATCCAAAATTTCAGGTCAATTGAATCAAAATTGAGCCCAGGGGAATTTTTCAAAGTTGAACAATTATGTACTGAATAATTTGTTTTTATCATCATAATTTAAAACCATAATTTCAATGTCGCAGTGTGTAACATGTAGCTGATATTGAAATCCATGAATTTTGTTATTGTTTTGGGATACATTTAACCTCAGCATTACAACATTTAATCTTAATCTTTGCTTACATTTGTTGTCTTTTAAACCATTCAAAAAATATAACTTTTACTGATTTTTTTGATTATGAATTCAGGCTACATTGATCTAGTACTTTTTAATGAAACAGTTCGGAACGATCAGGTGTGTTGCATCTAACCCCCAATCTTGTCTAGTTTTTGGGGATATACGCCACTGTCTGCGCAAAACTGCGCTAAGAACGAATAATTTACTTTTTTGAATAAAAGTTGTAATGGCGACGCATGGTTGCGGAACAGTCGAAAATATATGAATTTTGTTTTCGAACGTAAACTTAGAGAATATCTTTTAAAATTTCCATCCAGAATATAAAAGTCATTGTAGTATATTGATATGTTGCGTTATCACTTATGCAGAATGTACTGGGAAGGGGTTTTAACCTGCTTATTGTCGCGCATTCGATCTCTTGAGACAGCATTACGTTGGTACAGTATTCGACAAGTGCATTTTTGAGCAAACACAACAGAGCGGTTATTGAATGGTTTTGTGATATACTGTATTTTCATCGATTATATTAGAGTAAGTAGCTATATTTGGTTTACCTTTTAATAAGTTTAATAAAATAACGGATTTCTTGTACGTTCAAAAACGAATATACCTTACATTATGCATAATTATTATTTTATCAACTAATCATCCAAGGTTTCATTTGCTAAACTACGTTCTCGGAAATTCGGCGACTCAAAAAAGCCACTGAAATGGTGACCGCAGACCAACGCACAGACAAACAGACGTATCACTTCGAACAAATAGCGATTTAAATAATGGTCACAAGAACATAATCGCTCAATGCCAATCAAACCGGTTATCAATGCCAATGTTTTGCAATCTCATAACTAGGTGGCGGTAGTGAACAAACGTCAAACAGGAGCAAAAATTATGCGAGAGCCATGAGCGTGCGACTTACGAACTACCGATTATTTGATCTAACTGTTAATAAGAGGATCAATGGGAAGTGAGTAGCATGAGATGTCTGTTTGTCTGTGTTATGAGCTTGTATTGTCGACTTTTGTTTTACCTAGATGTGGTATGAGGTATGGTCATTGTTTTTTTTTTGCTGTGTGACATGATGAATAGAATGTAACCCTCACTTAAGTAATAAAAAGTGTGTAGCATTTTTGCCTTGTTAACTCGCATTTTTATACAATTCTACATGCTTCATCAAGAAAACTATGTAGATTAACATATCATCCAATCTTTTTTGTAACATAGAGCACTAAAACTATATTCCAAAACAAATAAACATGATGCCAGCTTATTTATTATGAGCTTTTTATTATTTTTATTAAAACTAAGGTTATTTTAATACTTTAAACCTACTTTTATACAAAAATAATGCAAGTTATGTAAATTTTGATGCCAGAAATAGATTCAGCACACCCAAATTATCTAGACATGTGAATTTCAGCGCATTTGGAGAAAGTTTTAGGTTTTGTCCGGCATTTGTATGGAGCCCCGCCACTGTGCGTCGTCGTGGCACACGCCACAAGAAACCTAAATCACGATAACATACATGATTAATAATACACCGCGCGCGCTCAGTTGTTGTTGTTGCTGCAAGCAACCAGCGGAATCATTGTCTATCACGGCGGTGGTTCGATGTAGTGTTCCGCTTGTTTCTCGGTATCGCTACTGCAGCAAACCAAACCAACCACGACGACGAGGTCCCAACCTGGGAGAAAGGTATCCCACCGTACCGTGCCGCACCGTAACTATGGAGTTGCACCAGTTGCCCGCCCGCGGGTCAATATAATACAGCAAAAAGGTTTTCGGCTGGAACCGCCAACTGACTGTGGATAGAGTTGACATAGATGGCACGTTCCATAACCACCATTATTGCTTCGGGTGGCCGCCGGTCACCGACCGGTGCGGTGCGCGGGAATTCAATTGAGCAATTAGCGGACGACGGCCCGGGAATCGACGTATCGACGCGAAGTTATGATTTCGAGTGTTACGGCTGTCTGCACGTGGAACGATTAGTTCCAGTGGTTCCTAAACTGGATGACTACTACTGCAATCGAGCCGCATTTTGTGAAGTATTTCAAAGTGATAGAGCTCTGAGGCGATACAATGAACAATTACGAACAATTTCAGCCAACTCTTTTTACTACTGAGATGTCCATCTACTCTAATCCGAAGAAGATTTTTTTTATCTGTATTAACGAGGTTCTTAGCCCTAGGCTAGTTCATCTCGGGACCCACGCTTTACTTCCTTTCCGAAGGAAGAACTCACATTTTGCGAGTTTGTCGGGAGTGGGATTGGATCCCAGATCCTCGGCGTGATGGTCAAGTGTTCTAACCATCACACCAGGTGAGTGTAGAATTAGCATCTAAGTTAAAATACACATAAATAAAAGCTAAAAAAAAAAATCACACCAGGTCCGCTCCCACCCGAAGAAGATTTAGCATGTGAAAAATGGAAACCATATGCAATAGTGGAATCGAGTTCAGTTCTACGTCATCTGGTGACGGTGGTAGTCAAGTGGCTCCGTAGCTTGGAGGGATAGAAGCAACCGTCTAGTGAAATGGGAGTCGTGGGTTCGATACCCACCGGACCGCATGATTTTTGTTTCGCAATTTAAATCTTTATTCGTTCATCAGTTACGCATTTCTGTACATGAATGTCAAAGCATTCCAACATTGTAATTTATTGGATGTACTCAACAGAGAAAAAATAAATGTCACACGTGTCCCGCAAGCCGCAGTTTGTCAACCCCTGCTCTAGTCAAATGACAATTTTACTGCGGTTGTTACCCGTCGTGTCCGTGCAGCACACACCTTTGAAGTCGATAAAACAGTTGTTTTTTGTTTGATCAAAAAATAATGTGTGTCGTTCCGCACAATCGTAGAGGCTTTGCGCATTATAATTAGGTTTATGGCCCACCGACCGAGTGAAGCCTTAGTGCGTCCGGGAATGTGTTTGTCCAACCGAGCTTTAATAATTATGGCTTTCGAGTGTTTTGTTTGATTGTAACAATTACTGTTCGTTTCCTGCGTCAGTCAACTGATGCTATCGAAACACAAAAAACGTTTTGACTAATCACGGCGTGTACTTTCTCCGTTCTCGTTTCAGGTATGTATCCCGTTGCCGTAACCTGTCTCCAACTGTGTGCCCTCTGCCATAGTCACATACGTCCGTAGTATTTAGGTATCTACGTGGGGGCAGCAGCGATGAAACCGTGAAACCTATACCCATCAGCGCCACTTAGCAGCTGTCAAAACTTCCTTCCTCGCCGGAAAGAAAACACACCGGGGCGGGAAGAACCCGGCCGGCCGCCAGAAGCCAACGAACGACGAGTGTAGTGCGAAACTTTAGACGTGCGTGGAAAATTTGAGGGAAGAGGAGTTTGGAGTGAGAGGCGGGGGAACCTGCTCTTCAAACTCTAAAAGTAGTAAAGAGCCTCACTAATGATGTTCGTAAATTGCTGGCTGCCATAAACTAGCACCAGATACAACCATGGCATGGGTGGCTCAGTTGAATGAGGTGCGAAATAAGCGTGCGGTTAAATGGATCTAATTACCTTGGTGAGCGGACGCAAATGTGTCACTCATGCGAAAATCATGTCCCGTTGTGGTTATGATGGTCGTCGCCACGACGTGGTATGGTCAGTTGTGATCGAAAAGCACCACTTGAGATGTGACATCATTGGCTGTCCGCTGGTGATTATGTTTCTATCAAGCATTATTTTGACAGAGTGACTGTATGGCAGTTGTAATCTTCACTCGCAAATTCTTTGGATCTGTTATTATTACAAATCACTCCAGTATTTAATCTTCTTACGAGTTTCTCTAGTAAATTCATTAACAATGTTGCAGGAGAATATCTTGGAAAATTTGCAGCCAGGATCTACCCCCCTGGCCAAGTTCGCAGGGGTTGACGGAATTAAAGTAAAGGAGTTTCATTTTGATTATTGTAATGTAGTGTTCTTTAGTGAAACATATCACCTTTTCAACACTTTAATGCGCCTCCAACGGTTCATCACGAACCGGCTGCTGCAGATGGAGTATGGCTGATCGTATGCATCAGACATGCTCGATAAACACGGAGGAACCGCCAGGGCTCAGTAGAGTCTATTCCCAAGCATTAGTTCCAAATCGGTTGGATTTGAGAAGGTTTTGATGATCGTTACAAATCCTAATAAAAGTTTTATAGGATTTGTGACTGGTTTTGGAACCTTTTACAGCCAGCTGACTTCAAAATGTTGTTTGGGCTCTATTTCCCACGTTTCTCAGTTGATTTTGATTAGTAATTTATTAATGTCATAGTCGCTTTTTCGAATTTCTACAATGTTATACTTTATTATATTTTATTTAAATAAAGCAATTAAAATCAACCGACAAAATTAATAGTGGGAAGGAGATTTGCAGCACTTAATTGTGCTGATAGATTCGAAGCTAACGTGCGAACACTTGACGTGACAGTTTGGACTGGACAAAAAACTGACTGCTTTTTATTAATTGAACAACGTTACTTTTGTATGACTAGGTTGACATTTCTAGGCCACGCATGAGAAAATGACATGGTTTATTTTGATAGGACCGATAGGACAGAACGAATTTGAATATTTTTCATAGTATTTGTAGGGGGATGAATACATAATAGTTGACAAGCAATTTTTGTTTATCTCTTAGATGATGTTATGACACCAACAGAAAAAATATCAGAAGTTCAGTTACATGTTTCTGTAGGTTTTGGACCGATGGCATTTTAAGGACACAAGAGATGAACACAGAGAAGTAAAAATCAAGAAAACAATTTGACACAGAATCGACTATATTTTAACATACGGGTTCGACTGATTCGATGAATCTGTCTAGAAGTATCTAGAAGACAATTGACGCTAAGATTGGAAAAAAGCTTGCAGTTGGGACTAGACTACAATAATGGCCGATAGGAAACAATGCGCTAGACAGCATTATTATTCATTTTTTTAAATTTACCCGTAGGCTTTTCGCCGGTTGACAGTACAGTATTTAGCTGTGTACGAAGATACGGATTGGTTGGTGTACAGATGACAGGGTTCTCACGGGAAGTGCTTCAAGCGAGGCTTACATAACAACTGACAATAAAGAAAACTATTTTCCTTGACTTTCTACGCTGTGGACATCTGACTGAACACACGTGTTTTCGTTAATCTCCTAGGCATTATTAGGACATGACGTATGTACATGACGGAACAACTAGCAGGACACAGTTCTAGACGTATCTTTTCAATAACGACATTCACCATATTTCCAATAAAACTACACTTCAATAAAGCAAAGACTAAAGCTGCTATGATAGAACAGATCAGAATGACTTAATTGACTATTACCTTGGAGATCTACTTCGAATAACTGACAAATTGACAAGAACCTAACTAATTACATGAACCATACTAAAAAACCATTTGACAAAAAGAAAAAAGGGAAAACTTTTAGTAAAACTATTTTTGTTCAACGCAGGCCAAACAGTGTCGACTTGGGCCACACACGCCTACGTACTTCTGTGTGTTGAAACAAAAATAGAGGCTCCTAGAAGCAAATGTAGGGAAAGGGTGCGGTGTAGAACATAAGCACAGTGTTGCTACCGCCGTAATCACTTTGAAAAAAAAAAAAAAAAAAAAATTGCAGCCAGGATCTACCCCATTTGGTATGATGCAATTTACCATAATGGGCATTCGACATAACATGGATTATGAACATTATTATCCAGAAGGCTGTTCTTCGTATGGCCGTTATGCCAAATGACATTATGCCAAACGGTGTTATGTCAAATGGGTTAGATTCCAAATTTTGTTATTTGTCAATTGTTTACGGAACAATTTTTAGTCATTGCTTTCAGATTTGTGTCCCAAACCAATATCTCGTTTTATTTTTTTTAGGAGATTTTCAGCCCGTGGCTGGTTCATCTCCAAATAAAGGAAAAGATCCTAATTCACGTTTTGATTGTTAGTAATTCACTTGTATGTATCCAGGAAGCTTTCGATGAACCTGCAGGCAATATTATTTGTGATTACAGGTCGGGCACAGGTTCTGAAGCTTCAAAAACATATATCTGGCAAACGGAATGATGTACAAAGCTTAAATTTTACTGGTTGTTAATTAAAGTTTCAAAATTTCATCCTTATACAACATTATGCTCCCTAGATATATGCTTGCAAACTTCAGAACCCGACTCCGGATAATCGAGTCCGACCTGTAATTTGCAGCTGAATCACAGAAGCGATATTTTATGATTATGTTTCAAATCAGAATGAATTTTTGGTAGGACTTTAAAAGGATTTTTTTACTGTTTCGAGGAAGAAAACTTGAAATTACAAAAACTCTGTATTAGACATTTCTACCGCTTTTTCATGAATTATAACACTTTTCTCTGGGTTTCATCAATATCCAGGATTTTTGGTCAGCTTTTCTTAAAACACTCTATTAGGATTCCCATTGAATTGAATTCAGCCCTAAGAAAGAAACATTCTCATAGGATTTTTGTCATAATTTATCTAGAGTTTGTTGAAAATTTCTTTTAGAGATGCTTCTATTTGTCTGAGCTTCGACAATAAAATTCTCTATATATCCATCAATATCAACAAAAAGTTATTCTTAAATACTTACCTTCTTCCTGCTTGTCTACTTTAACATTCTTTACATCTTAACGGTTTTAAAGTATTTGTTCGGTACCTGGAAAAATTGCTAAGAACCTGGAAAAATCAAAGAATTTTATTTTCGATGATCAGTGGACACCCTTATGAAACCTAAAGGAAATTAATGGCATACCTACGTCTTAAGAAATCAATCCAGCGTATCCTCAAAATGATGCATCAGTGTTGAGAAATTCATATGGAAATGTATCCAAGGATTTTTTTCCCCTAAATGCATTTTCCCTTGAGCCCTTATGATGATCATTCTGAACACCTTTACAACTGGTGCATTCCAATGAAAAACATAAACACACTCATACCGTTTCGGGAGCATTCCAGGGGTCTTTAAGGAGCTGCAGGGGCATTCCTGAGGGAAGTTCCGTGGGATTTCACGGGGTTTCAGGGAACTTTGGAGGCGTTCCAGGGGGTTTCAAGGAGTTTAGGGACTCCCATGGGCATTCTACGTTGCTTCAGGAGTGTTTACGGGGTTTCAAGGGCATTCCATGGAGTTCGTGGGCGTTCCATATGGTTTCAAGGGATTTTAGGAGTGTTTTGGGGTTTCAGGGAGTGGTTCCATGGATGTTCTAGAATGTTCCAGGGAGTTTTAGGAGCGTTCCAAGGGGTCCCAGAGGGTTTTGGAGTCGGTCCAGGAGCAAATGGGATTTTATGGGGTTTTAAGGACAATCTAAGTAATATATACCTGATATCATCTAAACCCTGAAATATCTCCCTCTAACATCACTCTGGAACCCCTTGACCCTTCCTTGAAAGCAGTCTAAATACCCGCTGTATCCTCTATAAACCCCTTTAGACTCCTCCTGAAACCCCCATGACAAGCCGTGATACGCTTCGAAATTCTTATGAAATATCCCTGATATGCCCTTAAAATCCAAGGAACCACCAAACCAATAACCACCCTTCTGAAGCCCCAATGAAATTTGAAAATGAAAATCTGACACATCAGTAACAGATAATTTAAAATTTCGGTTACCGGAGTGAGCGCTCCACAATTAGCGAGAATTAGCCAACATAAGAATGCACTCGGGTAAGAATGTGTTCAACATTTGGGTTTTAGTCTTTCGAAACAAATGTTCTATTTTCTTTTAGAATATGAAATTTAATGAATTAAAATTCAATGGAAAGTATAAGAAATGATTGGATCCAGAGGTTCAACAAGTGTTACTCTACTATCGTAAAATTATTACGAAACAAATAAGAACAAAATTTCAATACTAACCTTTTAACCCTCTAGTAGTCGCGCTGTTGTATTTTGTACAACATTCTGAAAAATGCTCACTTGTTGTACACAGCACCAGCACGGTGCTGTCGGTGGTAGACAACCGCGTGAGTTACGGAAGGTTAACGAATTTGTCTACCAAACATTCATTGATTCATTAAACCATAAAATACTTCAAGAGTTCTACTGATAATTCAACTGGAACTACGTCAAATACTTTTGTTGATCAGCCAGAAGCTCTTAAAGAACAATTTCTGTCTGTTGCGCTATTGCTATAGAGATAAACATCAAGTTGATTTTTTAAATATGATATTCAATTACAATTCTGTTAAAAATCTTTTGTAATCGTCGTAATTCTCATTAGAGAAGCCTAGATGCATAATGGTTTGAGTGCCATTTTAGTCGAATTTAATTTGGTGTATCAAAAATTTCTTCGGATTCCAAGCTTTTCAAAACTTAAAATAGAGAAATTACAATAAATCGGAGAAATTTGAGTTGAATTTGTAGCTCCATATACATGTTTTGCATGAAAAGAAAAAATGGTGAAAAACTTCGTTTCGTAAACGTTTCTCGAAGGAGGTTTTTCGTTACTTTAAACCCCTCTGCTTCGAATCCCCTTATTTCTAATTCTGGTTCGAAAAAGGATTTGTTTAGAAATTATGACTGGTTGACAGGAATGCTCTCCACGTATTCCAGCGAATTATACTATGGACATCTAAGGAAATTTTGTTAGAAATAAAGTTCAAAATTCTCTTAATTCTTTCAAGAACCGAGAAACTCAATTTAAATTAAGTTAATGATTGCTTCAAAAAACTTCAAATAATTTCAAAACCCCAAGCATAAGCATAGAAATATAAAATCAATCTGTAATTGCAATGAATAATAATTCCTAGATTGACTACACTGTAGTTTCAAGTTTTTCACGTGGACACTCTGAAACGCCTATTTTTTATATGATTTACATATGACTCACTTCTCCCCCACTATATTTCTTAGAATTATTTTAGCTAGAACTTGCAATCAGGGGCGTTTAATTTCGTTTCAATGAGACACTTTCATGCAACATTTGAATGAGTCACTTTATCTGTTTGACACACTATTCGAGTCTTTCTTTTCGATTCGGAAAACGTTCTCATTCATCGTAGCACTCGGTAGTCTCTCTTCGGGGTGGCGTTGCTTGTGCTTCACTCGGCAGAGCAATAGTGTCTCACTCTTGCACGTTAGTCTCTCAATGGTTACAGGCGCCGGTTAATTCGATACAAGCGGTCAAACTTGTGTTCCTTTTTCATAAAACATAATGATCATTCTATTGGCGTGCACCACTATTTGAAAAATTGTTTTAAATAGTGTTTTTAGCACATTGAAATTTTTCAATGACCCACAATTGAAACGAAAATCCAAAGTGTATCACTTCAATTTTCAAACACACTTGTTTCAGTAGCAATAATGAACGAGCGTGTTGCAGTATGAGTTATGAAGCATCGCAGCAGTCCCGTCGCATGGGAAACGATTTGCTACAGCTTTCGTGCGTCATGTTTTCCTTTCGAAATTGCATGTCCCTGCTTGCGATAAACTTTCATCTGAAGAATGTTTGAGTAGAGTTATCCCTCTTTGGTTTGCTTTTTAATTAGGAAAATTATAAGCGGTCTGATACTATGTCATCTGACGTTTCGTACCTTGGTTTGGGCCTTCTTCAGGGAGATTTTAGCGGTATCACGTTTTTGTAGATGCACAAACAGCCATCACAATTCTAAATCCACCAAACCCGAGAACCCAACGTCTAGCTACCGGCGACAAAAATCTAGCGAAATCTCTATAACCACCCTGAAGAAGGCCCAAACCAAGGGCCGAAACGTCAGATGAAATAGTATTACCGTAATCCGGGGTCAAATTGATCACTTTAAAACAACGTTTGCGGATAACATCAGTGACAATTCAAATATTGCTAAAAGAATTTCTGTAAAACCAGTACCCAGTGGATCTCCATGGAACCATGTGACAGAATTTTGTTCAACAAATTCTTAAGTTAAATAACTCCAAACTTTAAGTTAAATAACTCCAAAAATCAAAAATTGGAAATGCCACTTTGGGGCGAAATTGATCAGTATACAAATAAGCATCGGTTGGAAAGGAAAATTTCCTTCTCCGCTTAATTTTGCTCTTCTAAAACTGAATAACGCGTTCAAAATCTTACAACTAGTGAATTTAATACTTAAAATGCAAAATTAAATTTTTAAATTTCCCCCTTAAACGCCTAAATGTAGGCAATTTCATTTAAAATAAGTAATGTGTATCACAATAAATGACTATTTAATCATAAAATGAACTTTTTTTTAACTATGTCTTGTTCTGATTAGCTACATAACTTCCCAACCAAGGCTCCACAAAAATTGTAAAACAGGGAATTCACGGTAAGTCCTATAAGCAATCGATTGTTTAGTAGCAATGATTTCAGCTAAATGAGAAATACATTGCAAATTCCTTAAAAAATAAGGCAAAACTAACTTTTTTCTAAAAAAAATAAAAGTCCATGCTCATCTCTAGACATCTACGAACCAGATGACGTAAAAAGTTTTAATTATTACGACGCTTAAGAGTACCTAGTATGGAATTACAATGTAGTACTCGAATGATCAATTTCACCCCGCTGATCAATTTGACCCCGGTTTACGGTACCTTCCGTATAATTTATCCTGATCGAAAATCCAACCATAGGAAAAACTCTGCCAATCCGTCGTGTAGGTCAACTGGAGAAGCATGATTTCCCTGTATCTCTATCATCTTCGTAGCCGTGCGTCAATCGTCTGGGCATTTCGTAAGCTTGTGGGAGTTCGAATCTCGCTCCAGTCAGGGATAGCTTGTCGTCAAACAGAAAATTCTCCACTGGGTGTTGTCCATTGTCTATAGTACTTTCTACTTGTTCATTCTATGTAACCTTCTGGCTGAAGACGGTGCAAGTTTAAATCTTAAGCCTCTGAATTCTAACTTGAAAAGTCTTGAATTTCACCCATTTTAAGAACATTGACATTATTTCACAGCGAAGAGCTTTAGGCGACTTTATGCACCAATATGACGTTATTTGGAATGCAGCCATACCGTCTGGAAAGCATAAGTAACATCCACTGCGGATAATCCCCACAACATTGAGGGTTGACGAACCAAGGGGTGAACCCATATGAGTGCCAACGGCTCCTCAATGGAGCAATTTCAAATGGGCAGTGGCGATGAGTGGGTGCATGACATGCCAAATGAGAGCTCTGACATGCATGACCAATCGCCGGGGATCGCTCCCCCGCCTGCTCTAGTCCACTAGACTAGGAGGAAGGAGGTCGATTGGTTTTAAATTACCCGAAGCTGGTCACCTTTCTTCCGAATGGACTGGAAACATTGGCCTGGCGCGATGATGGGGAAAGGGCTTATCCATCATGTGACATCGGCGCATTGGTCGCAGCAGCGACGTAGACGACCCTAATGGGATTAGACGGAACGGAATGGAATGGTGGTTTTGAAGAAATTTATGTCGGTGGAACAGCTAATGGATTTAGACAAGCCGTGAAGCGTGTATGTACCCAGTGTATTTCCGAGCAAATTGGCGAGCATTCGATTGGGTGTCTCCTCACATTATGGATGGATGATCCAAGCTAATCATTCGATATTGACCGCAAACATCTTGCTCGAGCTGTCGTGGTGACTATGTCACTGTCGTGTGCGGAATATTTTATTGATGGTTTTACTCTATGCTCAAAGAAATCGAGAAAGTTTTCATCTCGAAAGAATGCACATCACTGATGTGCAGTACTGATGTGTATGGAGAATGGTAATTCATGGCAAAACCTTCAGCTCTAGTTCGCTGGAATTTCCAGAAGACTAACAAAAGTTTCACAGAATGCAAAAACACTTTAAAGCAATTTCGTCATCAGTTTCAAACGAGAAATGACTTGGGCTTAAATTTATAGGACATCAAAGTGCCTCAACAAATTAGAACCGTTCGTTTAGTACCATGTCTGGAGATGAACATTTCCACGAAGCCATCATCATAAAAAAAAGTTCCTAGAAAGTACCATCCCAACTTCCAATCTTATAACAGCTCAGGTTCTAAAGAAAGCCCCATAATGTAAATATTACTACTCATCGTGATCGCCAGCGTGAACCGTAAGTCACGAGAATGTGGCCCCTCCCTCGCACTTTTCCAATCCCAGAAGCCGGTTTGATGTGTTGGAGATCCAAACCGGCGCGGCGGCGTGATCGTAAACAGCAGATATCAAAACGGTTATGCAGCATGTCCAGATTCCATCTGCCGCGGCCTACCGAATATTTTACCGCTGCATCGGTCGGTGCAGCAGCAGCGGTACTCAGCTATTTCTATGTTGTAGGTAGGAGATGGGACAAGATTTATAGTCCACAACAGTTGATCGCCGGGCGTTGTCGGGCCCGACTAGCCTGGAGCTGTTTTTCAGGAATGTCCAAATTTTAATTTTCCGCCCTTGTGACCACGAAAAACATCTGAAAAGGGCTGTTGCGGCTGCTACCACAGCACAGCACTTGATTCCGTCAAATTCACGAAGCACGCAGCGCAACTCACAGCGAAGCATCGCGGAGAAAGTTGCTTGGTAAGACCACCTCCACGGTCCAGCGGGCTGCAACATGACACGATGCATGGACGATGGTTTAGTTGGCGGCGGTAAGTATGTGTTTATGTTCTGGGAAATGCGAACATCGACTTCTTACTGCTTTTCATTGAGATAAGTGTAATTGATTTGTGTTGTAGCTAGTTGAGGGCGCTGTTTTGATCATGTTTTCTACATTTGAACCTGTTGTCGATGATGATAAATTGATCTGTTGCTCAGAGGTCCGACTAATTCTATTGAAAGGTGAAACTTTATTTTCCCTTTACTGGCATTTACTATAATTGCTGGTATGTCTGAAACAAAGTCGAAAAACTTGTAATTAGAATTCACGAAGTTGCTAATTGACAAATTCAGAGATAAAATTTGATAAAAATCGCGTTCTGGTGGGATTTGAACCCACAACTCCGTATTCGCTAGACCGCCGCTTTAACCAACTAAGCCACAGAACAAGTAACATTTCTGCGGAATAGAAAGCCCAACTGACTCCGAAGCCACACCGTGAACGCTCCTTTTTCACAAACCCATCTCTCTTTCGGCTTAGATGCCAAACAACAACACACTCGCGTTCTGTGGCTTAGTTGGTTAAAGCGCCAATCTAGCGAGTACGGAGTTGTGGGTTTAAATCCCAACAGAACACGTGACAACCTTTTTTCAGCAATTTTATCTCTCAATTTGTCAATTAGCAACATTTCGTACCTTCTAATTACAAGTTTTTTTTTCAGTTTGCTAAGCAAATTGTTTATTTTTGCAAGCACGACGATACCATACGCCCTGGGTAGTCAAGAAAATAACCACTGTAGAGTGACTGGAAGGGAGAGTGGCGTCATATTCCGATTTTGACAGGTCTCCTGCTCGTTTGGAACGCGCGTTTGTATGGATGTTTGTTCCAATTTTGACATTGACGCCACTCTAAGTTAAAGGCACTCTACCACTACGGTGAGATTTTGGAGCCTGGCATCGAACCCAGACACCATCACTGCACAATGGTCCACGAAACAGATTTACAAGGAAAAATGCATTCAGCGCCTTCAAATGATTTTTAGACAAATTTGGTCTTCTACAAAGTTGTCCCTAAAAATAAGGCCCTCTCTCTAATGTACAGGTCCGACTCGATAATCCGGGTGACTCCAAAATGATTTCACCCCGGATAATCGAATCACCCGGATAATCGAGCCATGCTTCTTTTCTTTTATTTTTGATGTTCTTCAATCAAAAACTGTTCGTTAAACATAGAAGCTAACATACATAACGTTGTAGTGCCTAAACTCAACGTCTAGTAATATTACAACCATGTTTTTTGAAAATGAAATTTTAGCTGAAAAATGTGAAAAAATAAAAAACAATTTCTAAATAGGCTAAATCCTACTTACAGGTGTTGTATTTGATGTTTATCACATTTGTTGACATATTGTAATCTTAAAATTTGTAAACAAAGCAAAAACAAACTTTTCCCCGGATAATCGAGCCATTTTTCCCGGATAATCGAGCCCCGGATAATCGGGCCCCCGGTTAATTGAACCCCCGGATAATCGAGTCTGACCTGTACATGAAAATAAGGGTGGTCGATATATTTAAATAAATTGGAAACCAAGCTTTTTAACTACATGCATTCTTCGGGAAAGTTGTAGATCTATCAATTTTGAGCAAATTTGTTGAATACAGTTTTTATGTAGCTTTAAAATTGACCGATCTAGAGATATTTTTCTGAATAAGCTTAGGGTGGTTCAAGAACAACCAGTTTTTCTGGCATTTACTTTTTCAGTTTTCGATTTTTCATCAAACTGGCCCAAGAAACACTTGTAGAGCAATTGAAGACGCGTATTTTTCGTGCACTAAGATGGTTCGCAGACAACTTTGATGAGAAATTTTGAAACAAAAGCGTTTCTTTCAGAGATTCCTTTCGGGGTACTTGCCTGTATTTTTTCAAGGATTCCTCCACGTGTCAGGGTTTGGTTTCTAGTCGGTCCAGATTCTTTCCCAAGGGAGAATCTATAAAAAGAAGTCGTAGTTTTTTAATCATACGTGGCTCGTCAAACTACTCAACTATTGAAAACTCCTCTTTTTCTATTCATGGAGTAATCCTCGCAGGAATCCGGGGTAGATTATGTGAAGGAATTTAGTCTTAGGAAAAATCCCGGGAGGTATGCCGGTAGAAATCACGGAAGGGATCCTTGACGAAATCTCGAAGAAAAAAATACATGAATCCCGAGAAGAATCTCTGATAGAATCCGTGAAGGAATTCTAGGAGGAATCCCTGAAAGACGTTGGAAGGGGAAAATTCCTGAAAGCAGAGATCCTGCTTAGAGAGATCCCTAAAAGAATTCCGGATGCTTCAATGAAAGAACACGTGAAAAGTAAATCTTAAAGGCAATCCCGAAAGGAATCCCATACGAATATTCACGAGGAATTCCGGGAGGAACCCTTCAGAGAATGCCGATTAGACTCCCTGAAAGAATTCCTGGAAAAACTCCTATTGAGATATTTTTTTGAAAAAAATAATTCTGGAAAAATCTCCTAATAAAAATCCTAAACATTTTTTTTTAAGATTTCCTGGATGAATACGTAGAGAAATTTTAAGAGATACGCTTGGAGGAAATCCTGGAAAATTTTTTAAGAAAATACTCGGAATACTCGGCGGAATTTCCGATGAAATCTCTGCAATAATGTCTCCCAGCCTTTTCGTAAGAACTCTTATAAAAATCTCTGAAAGAACATGTAGAAAAAAATATGAAGAAAATCCTCAGAGAATTTTCTAAGACTTCCTTAAGAAGTCAAGAGCAATTTCTGAATGAGAAATGCCTTGAAGGAATATCTAAAGGATTGTGAAGAAATTATGGGCATTTCCTTAATAATCTCATGTAGAATTTTTAAAGAAATTCTTTAGAAAGGTTCTGAGAAAATTTCGAAGGATTTCTGAATTTCTGATTCTTAATCTAATCTGGAAAGTATTTTTGAGTGATTTCTTCTAAAGGTTTTCCAGGTTAGTGCTTAGAAAATATTCTGGAGGAATCTACAAGATAAAAAAAATCTGAAGAAATTCGTAGATGTATTTCTGGAACAATCAATGAAAGATTTTTTGAAAGGATTTCTTGAAGTTTTTTCTAAACAATTCCATGCAACATTTTTGGAAGCTATCCGTACAACACTTTTTTATGGAATTCGATGAGACATTTCTGGCGTCTAAAGGGATCCCCAGAAGATTTTGTGAAATAATTTCTGACTGAATTTCTTTAGGATTTCTTCGATTATTTTCTAAAGAAAATCTAAAGAAGACTTTCCAAAGTAGTGCCTGACAGAACTTCTTTAAGAATCTCTGGGAGATTTTTTTCGGAAACTTGTGAAACATCTGAAGGATTTTCTAAAGAAATACCTGGGGATATTTCCGCAGAAACTCATACACAATTTTCTTACACAACTCTTTGTAAAATTTCTGGAGGAATGCCTTGTGGAATTTCTGAAGAAATTGGTGATTCTTCTGGGAATTTCTGGTGAAATCCTTGCAAGAATTTACAAACGCCAATACATTTTTTTTAGGAACTTTTGAAACATTTTCTGAAATACTCTGGAATAGTTTCTGTAAGTTCTTCTAAAGGAATCTCTGGAGAAATTTCTGAAGCAATCTCTGATCGAATTTTCGGTAGACTCGGTAATGGTTTACCGAAATCTTTGTAAAATTTTTACCGAGAATCAGTAAATATTTCACCGAGATATCAGCTGTTGAATTTTCGGCAAACGGTTTATCCAGATCAATTACTGAATTTAAGAGTGAATGACTACTTCCATATTTGATCCTAAAATTCCTTCTGGAATTCCTTCTAATATTACTTCCGGAATTTCCCAAGGGATACCTTTCAGAACTCCTTCAGGCATTTCTTCCGGAATTACTTCGGGGATTCCTCCCGGAATTCGTCACTAGATTCCGTCAGGATTGCTCCTGGGATTCCTTCAATGATTTCTACAGTTACTTTTCCGGAATTGCTTATTGAATTCATTCCAGAACTCCTGCTAAGATTCCTTCCGCCATTCTTTTTGAGATGGTTTCCAGAATTCCAGAATAACTACTAAAGTTTTTATGGAATTCCTTTCAATATTCCTTCTAGAATTCCTCCTATTATTCCTCCAGGAGTTCTCCCCGGAACTCCTTTTGCGATTCTCTTCTATGATTCTTTCCGGAAATCTTCCTGTGATTCCTTCTGGGAATTCTTATGGGATCCTTCCGGCATACTGAATGGTTCCCAGAATTCATCCTAATATTTCTTCTAGAATTCCTCCTAATATTGCTTCTGAAATTTCTCCAGAAGCAAAACAGCTTCCCCTCTTTGTCCCTAAAAAAATCTACTGAAGATATCTGCAGAATTTTCTGCAGGGATTCTTTCAGAAATTCATACTGACATTTATTTAAGAAGATGTTTTTTCTTGAAATCTTGAGACTTTTTCAGAAATACAGGAATTTTACCGGAATTACAGCACAGAATTTCTTTAAAAGTTCTTCCAAGGAGTTTTTTTTAAATTTTCCTAACATGTTTTTAAAATCCTACAGGGATTTTTTCAGAAACTCTTCTAAGGGTTTTGACAAGAATTCCCCAATTCTTCATCGAATTCCGCCAAAACTACAACAATTTTTTTTAAGCAATTGCTTCTGCAATTCCATCATGTATATCTGCTGGAATTTCTGCATATAACTTTTTTTAGAATTGCAATTCCATTAATTGTACAAAAATACTGATAAAAATTTGAGAAATTCCTTTAAGAATTTCTTAACAAATCCTTGTAGGAATATCTCAAGATTCCGGAATACAAAGTTAGAACAAATTTAATGTCTTTTTTAAATTTGTCCTATTTTTATGGTTACCCCTTGAAAAAGCTTAATAAAAAGCCGAAACGTCGGGAAAAGCAAAACTTGCCGTTCTGATTTACCCAAGACTGAGAAAGCCAGCATTCCGGAATCAATATATGCCTGTCGTACTCATCCAGCAATATCTCAAGAAATTTCTCAAAAACTTCTGAAGATAGCTTTAGAAATTTCTAGAAGAAATTCTTGAAAATTTTGTAGAGAGATTCAAAGACAAAAATTTCTGAAGCAACTTCTAAAGTTATCTCTGAAGCAATTCGTTGTTGAATACCTAGGAGAAGACCCAAAGAAACTCCTTAAGATGCTTCCTAAATTCCTAGAAAAAGAAAAACATTAGGTCTCTGGAGGAATTCTGCAACGGATTCCCAGACAATAATGCTTGAGAATTTCCTGAAGAAATCTGAAAAAAAAATCTTCATGAATGTCTGTAGAAACCGGTACAGAAATCACGGAAAAAGGTAGTGGTGGAAATATTGAGCAATATGTTACTAAATTACTGAGGATTTCTGCAGTATTTTTTAAGCAATTCTTGGAGGAACTGCTGAAGATACTTCTGAAGTGCTACCTGAAGCAATTTAAGCACGATACCTGCAGAAACAGAAACAAACTGTTTGGAGATCAGCAAAATTGAACAGAAATGAAATAACGAAAGAATCCTGAAAAATAAAAGGACAAACTGTAGTTTTTGGAAAATTGTCTTAATTTCTAAAGGAAAACCACCTCTGAAGGAGTCTCCGAATCTCTGCGAAAATAAAAACGTCCTGAAATTGCATCTTTTGAAGGAAAACAAACGTGTGGAAGGATTTCTGGACACTTGGAGAACCCCTGGAGAGCCCCTGGAGAAAAACCTAAAAGACTTTCTAAGAAATTTCAAAAAGATTTTTTGAAAAAAATCACATTGAAAATCTTTTGAAGAAAATTCTTCAAATATTTCTGGAGACATCCCTTCAGAAATGTTTGAAAAAATAAATGCATGAACTTATGCAGCAGTCCATGCAGGAATCTCAAAGAATTCCTTGAAGATTCTCAGAATTTCTGAGGAAATCCATGAACCAGTTTCAAGATAAATCTTTTGAGATATTTTTGAGAAATTCCAAAAAAGTCTCAAGGAAAATCACTAAAAAAGATTTTTATCTCTAGAGGATCAATTTCCAAAGAAATGTATAGATAGGAATGTATTGTAAAAAGACACCTGGGGAAGTTGTTGTTGATATTATTTTCAAAATTTCTGGAATTCCTGCTCAAATTCATGGATAATTTTTTGAAAAAAAAAATGGAGGAATTCAGAAATAAATCATGCAAGATACTCTGAAATAATTCTCTGTGAAATTTGTGAAATATGGGGAATTTCTAAACAAATCCCTGATGAAAGTTTCCGAATGAATCGATGGAAGATTTTTTAAAAGAATCCGTGAGGGAATTTCTGGCCGAATTATTGGAAATTTTTTTTAAAGAATTATTTTAGAAAGATTTTTAAGAATAAATTCTTAGGGCATTTTTGTAAAAGGAATCGGGAGTGCCTAGAGAAAATTTTGAATAAATATCCAGAGGATTTTCTGAAATAATTCTCAAACAATCTCTGAAAGGATTTGTGAAAAATCATGGAGGAAATGTTGAAGCAATTCATGCCAGATTTCGTGGAAAAATTCTTAGTGACACTTCTGAAGGAACACATGGAAGATTTTCCGAAATAATCTGTATCATGATGATTTGATTTAGAAAGTTTTCTTCGGAGACCTTCGTAATGAAGTTGAAAACTCCGGGTTCACTTACTTTTATTTAGCACCGCAGAATTGCAACAAAAGCCGACCGAGCAGATAGCGGTACATACCTACACTACTCGTACAAAAAGGTCGTTCGGCAAATACAACACAACCAATAATCACACTATCAAGTGCTTGTCACGAATCTCGAAATTTCCTAAGGAAGAACCCCTTGAGGATTAGCAAAAGGGATTCCTGGAAGCAATTCGTAAAGGATTTTTCAAAGCAATTCATAAATGAATTCCAAGGTAAATCCTCGGAGACATTTTCAAAGGAGTATTATGTATTATGTATTATACCATGTATTATGGATCTATGTCTAAAAAATCCGTTGCTACACAGCGATACAATTAGGAGCAGAGCTGTGCAATATCATTTCTGTCACTGACAGCTGATATCGCACCACCGTCATTATCATTGATAATCGATCAATATCAAGCTGATAACGCCATGATATCTAGATCACTATTATTGTGACTGGCCTTTTGACGAATTTGTATAATGTCTAACATGCAATACTGTTTTGAATGGACCCATCAGTTTTATCTAAAGACCAACACAGTCTGGTTTCTTCTGATGAAAATAGGAATGTAATGATGACTCAACAGATAGCATGCTGATTGGAAAGCTTTCAACATATGACATGTGCAGTCAATCATTCCTATGCACCTATAAATTATGTAACAGTCATTCTGAAAAGAGCGACAAAAGAACCTGACCACCTAGAGACGGTAACCGCTAAAGTCGGCTTTCCTTCCGCAAGAAAGTTCATTGTCACGTAAATCGTTTTGCCGAAGCTAAACGACTGCCCAACCCGAGGTTGCAATTCCCGTATGCCGACCGAAGACCGTATGCATTTCAGGTTGGTTAGCCAGGCCATGTTCCACGTGTGTTCTTTACGTTTGTAGTTAGCAAATTTACTCACAGACCAACTTTCCAGACTGTGTTTTTTTTAGCAGCGAACAGGCCGGCGGAGGCCTGTCACTACCGGTTTTCTTTTTACCGTCCAACAAAAACACCATCACTTCATTCATGACCACTGGTGGAAAATTACCATATTTCGTGTTAAAATTACTATGGCATTGCATATGCAATATGCATGCTTTCCGCGCCACGCGGCTGGTGTTGCCCAGCCGGATTGGTGAGGCGATTCTGAAATCGCTGGTGAAGGAATTCTTAATCCAAACATTGAGCTGAAACTATCCGGGTAAATGCGAAATGCAAATCCGAAAGAAAATATCGTTACAATACATTTTATTGTGATAACTATATAAAAACAGTAAAATAACAATATTACTTATCGTTATGTACCATACGATGTATCATAACTAAACATTTTACTATTTTTATATTGTAAATTATCGGAACAATATAAAACTTGTATTTTTTCTGGAACAAGTCTTACCCACGAACCATTTGTTGTATCTTTTTCATATGGTTTGAACAATAAAAAAAATATTTGTGGTTATTTTTATCCGGGTCGTCAGATCGGGCAAGACGAATGTTTACAGCCAGCCGCAATCGAACTGTGATAGTGAGGTGCATAAGAAGTCTTAAAATAGACCACTATTTTAATGGGGAAACTTCAACCTTCCCTCAGTACAGAGTAGTGTAATGGTTTTGTACAGAAGAAGACCATGCGGTGCAGTATTTTCCTACTACTACTGCACCCTGGGAGAGGTGCAAGGCTAGGGCTAGGCCAGACCAGACCAAACCAGAACTTCTCACTCTCACACGCCTTTAGGTCAACGACCAAACACCTCGCAGCTCGCAGCTCGAAGCGGCACAGCTGACTGCGGTCGACTGCGCTGCTGCTGCACCCATTCCTCGTCTTCGTTCCGTGGGGGAGAGATGGATGGGATGGATAAATCATCATTGGATATGGCCGGTGACGATGACGAAGTACAATCGATAGAGACTACCTGAATGTGGTTCCATTCCGAGCATTGAGATTGAGCTACTGTCATGATTGCGCCCCCGCACTACTGTCATCGTCGCGTCGGTCTTCAGTCAGCTGAGCATCGGCACTAGGAAGGCATCGATCCACGACAACGGATTGCGTGGGTTTATTACCTTTACTGCCACAATAAATCAGAAATTTTCATCAGCAATCAGCGATCATCGTATGTGGTGTGGCGAGTCTATCTTTATTGGTGGGTAATTGACGGTAGAAAACCTGGATGGACGACGATAGGTTATGAGGTATTAATGGAATGACGTGTTGGTGTTAATTGCGTCCTAAACGATATGCAATGAACCTTCGTGGTGTACTTCAGCACAGTTCCAAGGGTTAACGCAAACTGATCTCGTGCCTACCTAGTAATGTTCCTTTGTTAGGATTCACAGTTTAAAAAAAAAACTTCTTTATAGTAATCTTGATATACCTGACGTACGACAATCCACGTACGGAAGTGAACCTGTGCTGAACAATCATTTCTACCGTGGACTTACACTTACTGCAATTTGACGTAGCAGACACCATTCTCATCTAAAATTCGAAGATTGACAACATTAGTCTGTCTCAAGTAGTTATCTCATTTATTTCTTGTATAAGTGTAGCCGATCTGGTGATACTGCAGAGTAGCAACTATGAATTAACCATGCTCAAACTGATACACAAATGCATTCTTCGACGATTTTAGTTTTACAATCAGTAAAAAAAAAAAAAAAAAAAAAAAAAAAAATCAGTAAAATGTATTCCCGTCAAAACAAATCCATGACCAATCAAACAATTCATCTTGGGTCGCAGTCGTGGTCAATTGTAGAAAGTTCCCCCTCTGACACGATTATGAACGCTTATGACAGGTGTTCCACCCGAATGATAATAACCATCCAAAGCGTCATCAATCGCATTCATCACAACATCGGATCAGTTTCCTCGCGCGCACTATTTCTCCTTTCCTGGTCGCTTGCCGGTGGTGATGGGCTGTGGTGGGTTCATTAACCTTTCGTGTGGCAGAAGTCCGTCCGTCGCGTCGCGTCGTGGTTTATTCCGTCAGGTAAATTTCCCTCCCCGTCAGGGCATGTAAATTGCAGTGACCTACAGCGGCAGCGCGATGTTGTCGTCACGGAAAAGATCATCACGGCGATTGTCCTCTAAGCGGGGCGAGCGCAGTTTTTCCTTGTCTTGTAGTTAATCGCCATGTGACGTTTTCGCCTTGCTGACGTGTTGGGGAACGAGGGGTAAAAAAGTTCGTGATGAGAGAGGGAGAGAAAAAAAATTCTCAACAATTATTATATCCCTCATTGAAAAATATAACTTGCAAACATAAGATGTCGAATGTACAGCAAACTGTAAGTAGGGTAGAAATCTACTTCGTCGTATGCGCTGATTTCCGTCATATCAGACAGGAAATAACCAATAATTACAGATATTCCAACTTCCCTTTGCCAATGGCTCATCCGATGGATGCAAAAAGATGTAGACTATCAATAACTAGCCCTTATAGCACTGGAAATAGAATAATTACGTAAAATTTAACGCGTCAATTTCACTCCACTTACGAGCTGTTTTTTTACGTTTTACGATCGACGAGGGCAACCGCACCAAAGCTAGCCAAATTACACTAGTTTACAGCATTTTTGAACTCGCTAAGCTGATGATCGTTTTTGGTGTAGAATCATGCCCTGAGTTCGAAAACGCAAAGGAAAAAAATTACAGTAGAGCAGAATTTTTTTCGACTTTCCATACAAGGTTGATGATTTGAAATAGATTTTTGTTCTATTTTTAAGCAAAGTCGCTCACTTCAAACATCTCGTTCTCCGTAATCAATGCTCCGATTGAGCTGAAATTTTTACTGTAACTCGCCTACATATGATGTGTCAAATAAACGTTGAGAAAGAATTTTTAAATTGGTTTTTTCTTTTTGAAAAAAAAAAAATACATTTCTTCAATAAATTTTGAGAATTTTGCTAAAATTTAAGGAGATCGTCCCTAAAACTCGTCAATATCTTGAATTTTATCAATCTGACGTAGAACCTGTATTCAAATGGTCGAATGGTATTGTATTCAGCTTTTGATTTATGGAAAAAGATTTAAAATTGGTTGAACAAAAAGCAATATATTTGAATATTAGTAAATTACATATTTTGAAAAGTTGTAAAACTCGATATTGAGCTAAAACTCAAAAACTGTTCTACTTAAAATTTTTTGAAGGTCGGTTTCGAAATCAGCGCTAAATTTTGCTTCAGAAATTTTAATCGTTGACAGAAATTCACGACTTTCGTTTTATTCTGTAAACTAGTGTTATTCTTCGTCTACGATCGATTTGCACTTTGCCAGATTCACGTGTTGAAACAACCTTCAATTCACACTCCACTAAAGCTCTGTGGAACTTCAAAGTTGGATTTCACTGCTGCGATATGCAGCAAAAGCTGTTTAATTAATTGAATAAGTCACTTTTTCCCATTGGTAGAATTTAAGCAACAAGTTGTCTTCATCTAGGGAGGATGCATGCAAATGTGTGCGTATGACCGAGTTTTCGAATATACACCTACGATCAAATCATAATTTTGAACGTTCTAGGTACCATAGAGTCACGTAGAAGGTATGACGGGAATTGAATTCAGGAAGTAGCCGAAATAAACGTGGACTAGAAGGAAACAGAAATCGAGGGACAATTATTCAATTTTATTATTTGAAGGAAATTAAACTGCTTTCACAATATGTTTTCACATGATATGGAAGCTTACTTTTAAATCAGTAATTGATACCAAATTAGACATGAGACATTACGCGAGGTGCAACTCAATCATTACACTAGTTTACAGCATTTTTGAACTCGGTAAGCTGATGATCATTTTTGGTGTAGAATCATGCCCTGAATTCGAAAACGCGAAGGAAAAAAATTACAGTAGAGCGGAAAATTTTTCGACTTCCCATACAACGTTGATGATTTGAAATCATTTTTTGTTCTATTTTTAAGCAAAGTCGCTCACTTCAAACATCTCATTCTTCGTAATCAATGCTCCGATTGAGCTGAAATTTTTACTGTAACTCGCCTACATATGATATGTCAAATAAACGTCGAGAAAGAATTTTTAAGTTGTTTTTTTCTTATTGAAAAAAATACATTTCTTCAAAAAAAATTGGGAATTTTGCCAAAATTTAAGAAGATCGTCCCCAAAACTCGCCAACATCTTGAATTTCATCAATCTGACGCAAAACCTGTATTCAGATGATCGAATGGTATTGTATTCAGCTTTCAATTTATGGAAAAAGATTTAAAATTGATTGAACAAAACGCAATATATTTGAATTTTAGTAAATTACATATTTTGAAAATTTACAAAACTCGATATTGAGGTAAAACTCAAAAACTGTTCTACTTTAATTTTTTTGAAGGTCGGTTTTGAAATCAGCACTAAATTGTGCTTCAAAAATTTTGGTCGTTGACAGAAGTTCACGACTTTCGTTTTATTTTGTAAACTTGTGTTATTGGTCGGTGCTTAGTTAGACGGGAATTAGATTTAAAAAAAACCCTATTGATGAAGGTAAGGTAACTTTTAGAAATTCTGGCTTCAGATGGCAATTTAACTTCGCTTTATTCTCCTAAACAGCGACTTACATAGCTACTGTAATTCAATATTTTATGAAATACAATTGTAAAAATTCAAAACTTTAAAAACTTGTAGGAAAAATTGATTTATTTTAGCATTTTTTCAAAAATTCAAATATTTTTTTTTAGAAACTCGGTTCTAAATAATGCTTTAAATATTTATATGAGAGTGTAGCACTTGACTTTCCGAGTATGTATTTTTTATATTCGAAGACCTGTTTAGCACCAGTGAATAAGCCAGAAGCGAGTAGCAATTTCGAATCAATTCGAATTTATTTGTACTTAATAAAACTCGAGCAGAATGGAGGACGGTGGCTATTGTGGAGACTCTCTTTGAACTCTAGCAACCGTGTACTGAAAATAAGAACCAATTACCACCACATTATAATGCATATTTCAATATCTGGCAACACTGGTAGGACTAACAGAAGCTCGTCTGATATCTTTCCTTTGATTGTTTGAAATTCAGCATATCCGAATGATTCAAGAGCTCTTGGATGCCTTCCTGTTAGGAATTTTGGGACCTTGGGGGCTGTCTAACCATTGATGGCTCAAGGGTTTAGAGTAGTTTGAGAAATCTTGCGCGCAATTTGTTCCTTTTTGAAGGTTTAGACTTTTTTCGCCAAATAGTCTATTTTTACATATTCAGTGAGAAACCGGTCTCGGTTAGTATACATACTTTGTTCGGACACTTCATGTAAACAACATCAAGCCAATGTATCCCATGCGCAGCTTGGCCAGCATAAGCTGTCCCATGTTCATTTGTTTTTGTCGCAAAAACTGTCCCATGTGCACAATATACGCATAAAAAGCTGTCCCACAAATGATGAAGAGTGTCAAATGAGCAATAAGGAGTAAAGAGTGAGCAAAGGGAAACGAGGAGTGAAGAATGAGAAGAGTTGAAGTAAGCTGTGAAGAGTGTGGGGCCGTTAGAATTGGCAAGTGAACAATGTGAAGCGATAGGTAAGGAGTGTGGAGTGATTAGCCAGGAGTGATCTGTGATTAGTGAGATGTGAGCAATGCATAACCGTAAGCGAGGAGTGAGGAAAGAGCAGTGAAAGTAATGTAGTATAGAGTGAGAAATAAGAAGTGAGCTGTCAGGAGTGTGAAGCAGTGAGAAGTTAATAGTGAACATTGAGCAGCGATGAGTGATAAGCAAGGATTGAGAAGAGAGAAGTAAGCAGTTGCTTATACTCAAAATATTTGCCGGAATTTCTGACAATTCTTTAAGGATTCCGAAACTTCTGCCAAAAATCTCTGAGACTCCTAGACATCCATCGGGAGTTTTGATAGCCTTCGTGGCCTTCGTGAAGTTTAACACGTGAGAGCTAATGATGAGACATGAGACAGCTCGTCAGCTCGACTTGGGATAATGTGATCTGCATAACATGGGACAGCTTATTCCAAGAAAATCACAAAATTCATCGGCATGATCAGTGCTAAAAATGTCATTTCGACATATCTAAATTCAACCACCTACAGCTCATTTTGGAAGCTGAACCTGAGCATATGGTATATACACTGAAGTTTTTTTTTACGACGGTAATGGTCCCGCGTAAAAAAAAACCGCGTAAAAAAAAACCGCGTTATTTCAAGACCCGTCGTAAAAAAAAACCGCGTTATTTCAAGACCCGTCGTAAAAAAAAACCGCGTTATTTCAAAAAACGTCGTAAAAAAAGTCAAGTCACGTTAGATGTGGTGCTGACTATTTTACGCGTGTTTTTGAAAAAACGCGGATTTTTTTTACGACGGTTTTTGAAATAACGCGGTTTTTTTTTACGACGGGTCTTGAAATAACGCGGTTTTTTTTTAGGACGGACCGCGTAAAAAAACCGCGTAAAAAAAAACCGCGTAAAAAAAAACCGCGTAAAAAAAAACTTCAGTGTATTCAACTTGTTCGGCTAGACCTGTCACGGATTGTTTTCTTTTTTAATGTTTAAGGTAAATGCCACGGGCTATCATCGAAAAATGCCACTTGATATTCACCATGACCATGAATATCGATAGAAAAACAATAGTGTGCGTAAGCAATTGTAATGATGACGGCAACTATGGGTGAAGGCGTTTATACGGGAATGTCAAAGGAGGTTGTAGAGGCATTTGTGAGAGTTCTAATGGATTTCAGAGAAGTACCAAGAGATCCCAGAGGATTTCAAGGGCTACCAGGTGGTTTCAGGGATATTAAGAGGCTTACAGGACTTTCAGGGCGTCTCATCGAGGAGGTTCATGGGGGCCTCATGGGCACATCCAAGGAGTTTCAGGGGGTTCCAAGGGTCCAGAAGTTCTCTGGAGCGTGACAGGGGGTACCATGAGATCTCGAGGGCGTTTGAAGGTGGTCCCAGGGGTTTCAGGGGACACTGGGAGGTCTCAGGGACATTCCACAGGATCTTGGGGGCATTTTGAGTGGTTCCAGGTGGTTTCAGAGGGATAGTTGGGCTTCTCAGGAGCGTTTCAAAGGGTCTCAGGGAATTGGAAGGGTGTTCTAGAGGGTCTGAGGGGCGCTTCATGGGGTCTTAGAGGTGTTACAGGGGGTCCCAAGAGAGTTTTAGGGGGGCTCGGGGCATTTCAAGAAACCTCAGGGGTCTTTAGGGGTGTATATAGGTCTTTGAACCGTTTCAGGGGTGACCCGGACGTCCCAAGGGCGTTTCAGGAAGTTTCAGGATGTTTCAAAAGGTTACAGTGAACTTCCAGGGGGTCTTTGGGCGCTCGTTATCCTTCTGAAATTCCTCTGATCGATTGATTTGTCTTTATTAAAGAGACTTTCAGCCCTTGGATGGTTCGTCTCTCGCCCCTCTGATCGACTTCAAACTCCGGAAAACATTCTATAAAAAAGCCTTTGTATCACTTGAAACGCCCCTTATTACCTCAAAACGCCCCTCCATACCCCATTGAAACTCTCCCAAAAGCCCAGTAATCCATTTGAATGAAACCGTTTTAAGCGCCTATGAAATGTTATCAAACGCCTCTAAAACCTCTCGGAAGGCCCTTAAAACGTTCCTGAAACCCCCTGAAACTCTCCGAAAGGCTTCTGAAACGCTCCAGAAACAATTATGAAACACCAATGAAACCTATCGGGACGCCCTTTAAAGGCTCTTGCACTATCCTGAAACGCCTCTGAAAGCCCATTGCAATGGAGCCATTTTCAGTGGATTTCTTAAGGAAGATTTCAGATAGCTCTTTGTCGGAATTTCTGAAACAAATATGTTGTTGTGTTGTGACCCTTGTTGAAGTCACATTAATTATTTCTTATGATGATTTGGAGTAATATGTTATGTTTTGAGAAATTCTTAGGATGTTTTTCAACGATAGAGTATGTATCTTCTTATTTATAGAATTTCTAGCGACATACTTGGAGTTGTTGAGATCAATGCTAGAAAGATTCCCAGGGCAATTCTAGAAATATTTTCTTAAAGACTTTCAAACGATCTTCTTCTTCTTCTCTATGGCTCTACGTCCCCACTGGGACTTGGCCTGCCTCGCTTCAACTTAGTGTTCTTTGAGCATTTCCACAGTTATTAATTGAAGGGCTTCCTTTGCCTGCCATTGCTTGAATTTGTATATTGTGAGGCAAGTACAATGATACACTATGCCCAGGGAGTCGAGAAAATTTTCCCGACTGGAACGGGAATCGAACCCGTCGTCTCCGGATTGGCGATCCATAGCCTTAACCACTAGGCTAACTGGAGACCCCTTTCAAACGATATTGTTGAGAAAGCTTCCAGACTTCTGTGCTCTACCATTATTTGCGTCAATAGTATACCGGATTACCGGAATAAAAAGAGTCTACAAATTTTGTTTGGAACCAAGTCAAAACTATCTCCAGAAAGGTCCGTCTAAAAGAAAATTGCATCATAGTGTTAGCTGCTAGTGGTCTATGATCGCTTCAGAGCGTTCTTCAGTAAGTCGATTTTTCCTGAAATTATAAGTACAGGTATTTAAGAGAATGTTTTTAAGGGTTTTAAGCTACAGTTTTTCTAACTTATTTTTGATCTGAAATTTTCTGTAATTGTCGAGTCTGGTTGAAACAATAACTAAAATCGTTTGATTTAATAAACACCGCATTGCTGAAATGCGAAAAATTGAACCATGCAGTCATTCTATCACCAATTTATTAGATAATTTTGAAATTTCTAGATAATCCATATATTCAGACCATAAATTCCATAAATCCATAAATTCAGACAGAAATTTTCGGTTAATAATAGCGGATTTCTTTGAATAAGGATATCAGATTTTTTTTGCCGGAATTTCTGAAACAATGGCTGGTGTTACCCTTAAGCTAGCTATTAAGAGAATCACGAGGTACTTCTAATGAAGATTAAGAGAGATTTTCAGAAATTCTCGGAGATTTTTTTTGTACGTATCATTTTATGAGGTGCTGAGGGCAATAAAGAGCGCAATCCCGGAGAAACCAATTCTTGCTGAAATTGGGTATCGAACCACTTGGGCAGTAGCTTCTTTATTGGGCACTTTCCGGTATAACTCAGTCAATTTGAAACAAATTGACACCATTTTTAAAACGAGGTGAGATAGGTATATTATCTAGCCGGATACAAAATGTCAAGTCAATTAGTTCAAAATTAACTGAGTACAGTTCAAGTACCTAAAATAGAAGCCACTGCTCAAAAAGCCTGTCGACAATTCAGTATTCTCCTGAAAATTGCATCATAGTTTAGCTGCCAGTGATTTACCAAAGAATTCTAACAGAAGAGAATCCATGAATTTCATAAGGAACCTATTCTAGTTAATAAGAGAAGAACCAGTCAAGGGCTCTCTATAACAAAGACAAATCAATCAGTCAATATTCTAGTTAATACTGCTAGAACTGCGTCAGACTTCGGCATACAGGGGATGGCCAAAATGTTTGAAATAGGCAAATTTTTTTCACCCACAAAAAAAAATCAACATCATGTAACTTTTCATAGAGTGCATCAAAAAATCTCAAATTTAGACTGTTTGTCAACCTGTTATATGTGCATCATTGGTACAAATTTGGAATCGATTGATTAATATTTCGCGAAGTTAGAACCGTTCGGGTAAAACACTATTTTTAGACAACTAATTTTTGAACTGTCATATCTCGGAAACCAGTGAACCGAATTGAATGAATTTTTTTAACGTTAATCAACAATATATTGATACTTAATACGACGTTATAAAATGTAATATTTTCTCACGGCGAAATAAGTTAAACCGGGTTGAAATTTTTACCCATATAGAGGAAAATAAGTCAAATTTACAATATGTACCACACAATCATTATAAAATGCGTTCTTCCTTCAATCTAAATAGGCTCTAATATATCTGATAAGAGATAATTTGAGAACAGAAGTGGAAAATCTTTGGATATCAACACTAAAATTTATTGACATTGATGTCATTTTTTCGAGAAAAATCCAAAAAGTGTCAATCCATGATAACTTTTTTCAACGTTTAAAAACTACCTATGTTTTAATAGTTCGTGAGACATTTACATATTGTTAGTGTACGTTCAAAATTTCATTCAATTCGGTTCACTGGTTTCCGAGATATGACAGCTCAAAAATGAGTTGTCTGAAAACGGTTCTAACTTTGCGAAAGATTAATCAATCGAGCCCAAATTTGTACCAATAATGATGCACATATAATAGGTTGACAAACAGTTAAAATTTGAGATTTTTTGATACACTCCATGAAAAGTTATACGTTATAGCATGTTGAACTTTTTTGTGAGATAAAAAAGTTGCCTATCCCAAACATTTTGGCCATCCCCTGTATGTTTAAATGTCAATTTCTTGATTTTGCTATGGCTGACTAGCAGCCATGTGGAAATATGTTCAAGCTATTCTTCAAAAACTTAAGCCGAATGGAAATTATTTTACTAAGTTGTTTTGTCTAGGGTCTTTTTCATAAAATTCTCAACCTATTATTGGTAGCTGGTAGATACCACTTCGAACGATACTTCTCATCCACACGTTCCCCCATAACGGGCCAAATGTTGCGCAACATTGCATGATGAAAAACGACGACCGACAACGACAAACGGTATTGCCCAGCCGTCGAGAACACGCGAAGAAACTGCAAACTGACACCGATGAAGAAATGCTTCTTTCCCTGCACGTCGTCGTCCGAAAAACGAAAATCTCGGGAACTTGAACGGTATGGATGGACACGAGCAAAGCGCTTCGAAAACTGAAACTGACTTGTTCTTGACGAAGAAATTGACTTGACAACGGCTGTCGCCGCCGTCTTCAGCCGTTCCGTGTTGCATCATCATCATCATCATCCATGGATGAAGCGGCGGCGATGAGGAGGATGCCGTTGACGGTAATTTGAACAGCTGTTTTTATAATTCCCGTGGAACATTTTCCTAGTGGGTGTATGATGAAATTTGTCTCGCAACAGTTGATTGAGCGATTTGTTCTGAAGTGGGCGGGTTGTGGGAATTTTTAGAGAAATTTCTTTCGGAGAACGGTGCGCTGGTAGTCACGAACCCGGAAAGTGGGTCACTTATAAAAATAGAATTGATTGATTGTTTGCCTTCTAAAGGGAATGCTATAGAACACTATTGTAATGTTTAAACTTTGAAATTAATTGTATTTTGAATGAGATGCAGAGTTGATTTGAGATTGTTATCAGGCACTGCTGGAAATAATTGCATGAAATGAGCTCACCAATTTGTATTCATTCTGTTATCCTATAACTTACAACTGTGGTTGCAATATCGCGATTCTTTCTAAATTCTTTCTATTCTGTAGGTAAATGTCTTATTTTTTCAGTGATAGGAGTTGTAGTTTTACTCAGCTAATGAAGACTTAGTCTACTTTGGTCATTTTGATGATCAAAGCATAACCTAATAATAATGATAACTGATGGCTATCGCGTGCGCTGCTTCAGCTTTCTTCCAATACTCGATCGGCCCCGTTACTCAACTATCAACCACGCGCCGCGCCCAGTCCTACTAGCCCGCTAGCGGCGAGTAATGATCGCAATTATCGCTTGTAACGCATCGTTGATTGTGGGAAATACATGGGCAGCAGAGACACCCAAAACGCATCGTCCATCCGAGACCGAACCGAACGACCAAAGAAAGCACCCATGCGATATCAATGTTATCATTTGGATGCCGGCATGTCGTCGTATGATCCCACCACACCGTTTCCGATTCTGTTTCGCACTTGTTCGCGGAAACGAAACACTGCATCGGTCATGATCGTTGCGTCGCGTCGTCGTCCGTTCATCGGTATCAAAAGAGTTCCACGAACGATGTCGTGTCGAGCGGGTGGGCTCCCCTTCGTCCGGATATTGGTGGTGGTGATGATCGTCCATCAATCGAAGTACGAAATCGAATCGGATGTTTACGTTCGATCTCGTTCTCTTGCTTTCCAATGATGCCGATACGATGCGTACCTATATCTATGAATGGATGTGCGATGATGTCCATGTTCCGGCGAGATGCACTTGAAATGAAATGAGAGTCTTTATAGGTGGACTTGTTGTTTAGTTGGTTTGGCGTTGGGTGTTTAACGGCCCTGTTTATTTGTTTTTCTGGGTTGGTTCGCTCTCGTCGTCGGCTATTGTTGGGCGTTGGTGAAGTGTTACGATTGGAAATGAATTGATTGTCGGTTGTTTTGTGTTGAATCGGTGCGTATCCGGTGGGCGGAATTGACCGTGAATCGTCACATATCGGAAGCGGCGAAAGTCTCGATTGGTGGAGTACAATTTTTAGGTTGCAGGGGACTGAAAACATAGATATTAAATTCCTTCTAATCGATGGGAAAGTGTCAAAAGATATCTGGTATGACTCCCATTCAAAACATTGTTATGTTAGCGTTCGGAGTGATTTTTCTGTTTAAATGTTATCAGTATCAAAACATTCTGTTGTCATTGAAGAAAACCATTGTGATTTAAAATCAAAAATAATTTCAAACAACTATTAATGTTTTTCCTATTTTCTTTGTTTTGTTACAGGTATGTAATTTGCAGTGTGATGCTAAGTATGAGCACGATCTACCGTTCGCAGCTGTGTTTTCCAGTGTACACATTAAATAAACCAACAGCTCGGTGTTAGCTACATTCGCGATGTAAACTAGTGTCCCAATAGTACTATTAGTAGTACTGTACTAAGCAAGGATCTCACCTGGGATTTCCATGCAAAAGAATTAAGGAAATTTAAGATGAATCAAAGAATTACAACGTTTATAATCATTTTCTACTTTTGCGCTGGTTTCGCCGTAACGAACTAGAAGAAGAAGAAGAGGTTCCGTAAAATGAATTATTATTTCGCCTTCCTGAATATAATGAAATCACCTAAAGGGTGTACACAAAAATAGTGTATAACTTTTGATTGCATGCATCAAAATGGCTGATTTTCCAACAAGCAATAGTTTATTATGTGTAGATGATGCATGTATGATGATGGCGTATGTATGCACAAAAATTGATTAAAAATTTTTGGATTCCAGAAAAATAACGACTCAACAGAAATATATGAAAATGTCGCCACTTAATATTTATTTATTATGTTGAGAAATCATAGTTACATTTGCAGAAGTTTTGACAAACTAAAAGTAAATGAGAAAAGTTCAGATTGAGTGTACAAGATTCCCAAAATCTAACACTCTCACATCGGAGATATCTCCGCTAATACTTAAACGATTCCAATGACATTGTTATGGCATCACATAATATACTTTTGCTGGTTGAAAAATCAGTCATTTTGATGCGATCAAAAGTTGTACCATTAGTTATAGGGTAAACGCTCCCTTAGTGGAGGTACTACCAATAGTGGTGGTAGTGGCAATTTAGCACTAGAGTAAGGTGGCGCAAAAGTTCGACCTTAGTTGAAAATTCAACCTATTTAAAAAAATCGAAGCAGATAAAAATAAATAAATACCGTGCGGTGATTCTACCATCCATGAGCTAAAATTTTGCTGAACAAAGTTACGCCAAATGTCTTTTCAATTTTGAGTTACAACACTTTTTGTATATGTGTGTTTTATTCGAACTCTTGCCCCACCACTGGGGCAAAAGTTCGAATCAAGTGTTTGAGGAATTTCGCTAACCGTAGCACACTATTTTGATACTTTGGTAATAGGAATACCTGAAACCACTTAATATTTGATGTTAGAACTGGTATACACTTTAAAATTCGATTTGGATTATACCCAAATCAGGGTTAAATTTACTACACCAAAAATTAGTAGTTTTCCGCCAAATTCAAATAAAACAACATTTTTTTTCAACTTTAATCGAATTTTCTCACTAATTCCATCACTCTTAGAGATAATATGTACATTTTGCAGAATTTTAGGTTTATACCTAAAGTTGCCACATGACTCGAACTTTTGCCCCACAATTCGAACTTTTGCCCCACTATGTGTAAAATACGATTTCCAAATCTTTTTTACAAAAAGTTATACATGCTAGAGCATCTTCAAAACATACCTAGTTACGCCTCAAAATAAAATATCGAATTCGATTTCATTAAAATTTCATTTCATGCGTTGGAAGGGCCATCGCATGTTACAATTTTTTGATCAAAAACCAACATTTTGTCATAACTTCTCGAAATATTGATCAATTTTTATAATTTTTGGAGTGAAAGACTCTTTTTTTAAAAGGGTTCGAACAACCTTGACACCCGAAAGAAATAATTTGAATTAAGCTCAAAAACCTAAAAAGAAACTCTTGCCCCACTCGAACTTTTGCCCCACTTTACTCTATTTCATAGAGAAAGCTTGCAAGTGATATTTTTAATAGACGCATTATGCTTAGTTAATGACTTTTTTTAAGTTTTGTGTTCGGTATTTGTCGAAAACCCTATTTTAAACAATTATTTTCCTTAAATTTGTCGCTCCTTTGCACCTAGAGTGGTGGCAGTGTTCCAATAGTGGTGAGTTCCATAAGAATTCAATGGATTGCGCCACTATAGGAACCAATTTTAAATGTTACCACCGTAATAGGAACCGTGTACCTATAGTTGGTGCAAGCGATTTAATTGCTTTAATCACGACTGTTGCAGTTATACTCTTGGGATCTCTTCGGCGTATCAGTCTTCTCGTAAAAATCAAAAACTACGGTTTGATTTCTTTCTCCAACGATTCGATCCATATTGGATCTTTATCAAGGATTCTAAATAGTTGTCGTTTTTTCGTCAAATAGATTTTTAAACCTTTTAACCGTCATTTGATATTGATGATATTGATATTGATATTGATGAAAACCATAATTTTTCAAAAATTGGTAGTCGAAATTCGGACCAATGTTCGCTACTTCTTGAACACTTTTCAAAAGTGTAGGATGGAATGGAAATTTATCTTCCTAAATATTGTCTGTGCTTTTTTTTATTTCGGTTTTTTTTTCAGAAATTTATTCACTGATATCCCCTCAAATTCCTCTATGGACTCTATAAAAAATCTATCAGTTTCATTCGAAAATTTTGATCAAGTATTTCTATTATTTCTCACAGAGATTAATTCTGATATTTTACTATTTATTTCTCCGAAATTTGTCAGCAGATGTTTTTTAAGAAAATCTAGCAAAGATTGCTTCAGAAATATTCCCATGAATTTCCTTAGAAATCCTTTAATGATTTCTTCAAAAATTCTTTGAGAGATTCCTCCAGCAACTTTCCGAAGGATTTTGTTGAACGACCATTTCATGGGTCTCCTTAATTAAGGGACGAATGACCTTCCCTCGACAACAACAAAGGAAAAAGAAGGGTCTCCTTAAATATTCCTTCATGATTTTTTTTTTCAGGAGTTCGTACGACAAATCTTTTAGGAGTCATCCCCGGATCCCTTCTAGAAAGTCAAAGATTCCATCCGAAATTTCTCCAAAAAGTTCTTTAGAATATCTTTCGCAGTTCCTTCAGAATTCCTTGCAAAAACTCCTACAAAAACTTTTCCAGGGATTCTTTTAGAAATATCCCTGAAAATTCGTTCAAACATTCCTAATACGGTTCCTCCATAAATAAGTCATAGGATACCAAGTACAAAAAATCTTCTGTGAATTTCTTCCAAAATTTATTCTTAAATTCCTGCAGAAATTACCCCTGGAATTTGGTGTGAAGGATTAACCGTACTAAAACTCACGAATAGAAAAAAATCCTAGAATTCGTTGCTAAAATTTAATAGGAATACATAAAAAAAATCTTCCAGGGATTCGTTTAAAAAGTTCATCGAAATTTTCTTAAGAAATTCTTTTAGAAATTGAAGTTCTTTAAAACATTCTCTCATAAATTGTTCCAATGGTTACTTCAGAAAATTTGCAATAGATTCCCTCAGATATTCTTTTAGATATTTGTTAAGGGAGTCCACCGGAGATTTTTTTTAAATGGCTCTAGGAATTTCATCATGAATTCTTCCAGAAATTCCTGCAAAAAATCCTCCAGAGATTCTCGAATTATTACTTATTTTGTTGAGGAATTTTTGCAGACGCGTCAAGTGGGCTTCGTGGCCGTGCGGTTAGCGGCGTCAGTCGTTTAGGCGTATTGTGAGTGCCACGGAGTGAGGGTTCGATTCCCGCTCCAGCCGGAGGAAACTTTTCGTCAAACGAAAAATCCTCCACTGGTCCACTGGGCGTTCCGTGTTGTCCGTTGCCTAATGTTAGTGAATGTTCAGTCTGTGCAACCTCTGGTTGAAGACGGTGTAGTGTCTTTTTAAAGTATTCCTACAGGATGTTCTTCAAAAATTCATTCACACATTTCTCCAGAAATACAAAATCTTTGGTAATTTTCCTATAAATTCCTCAAAATTTTATTTCCCAGAAATTACACTATTTAAGAGTTTCCCGAGAAGTTTTTCCAAATATTTATCCAGGAAATTCCTAAAAAAATCGTTCCTTAGGTTCCTTCAAGAATCTCCCTGGGATTGTTTCAGATATTCCTAGAAGAGGGTACAAAAGCAATTTCTCAGATTCCCACAGGGATTCTACTAAAGATTTATTCTGAAATCACTGCTGGGATTTCTCCTGGTGATATTTTTATCTCCAGGGACTACAAAATTTAAGGGCTTTCTACCGGAATGTCAGCAATACATTTCATCAAAATTTCTGACGTGGAGTTTCCCTAAAAAATCTTTAAAAATTTCACAAGGAATCCTTTGAAAATTCTTTCCAAAATTTTTCACAGCATTCTTTGCGAAATTCCTTTAGAGATGCCAGTAGAAGTTCCTACATGGATTTTTTTTTAGAAATTGCACCTACAGTTTCATCATAAATATCTCTTAAAATATCTTTAAAGCTCCCTGCAGAATTTGTTCAGATATTCCTCCAGCGATTTTTTCAGAAGTTCTTTAAGAAATTGCACAAAAATTAATGAAGAATTCTGTAGCTGTAATTTCTAATATGTCCCTAAAGGATTGTTTCAAGAAATCGCTTGAAAACTCCCGGAGATGCTTTTGAAAACTCATAGAAGACATTTTAGAAAATTTTCTGGAGGAATTGCCGGACAAAAAATCCTGATGCAATTTTTGAAGACACCTTTGGAGCAATTCCAGGATGAATGCCTAGATAGATACAAATGAATATTTAAAAATTATGTATTTAAAAAATATTATGTATTTTTGAAGGAATTTTTGAATAAATGGAGTAAATCCTGAAGAAACCTCTGGAGAAATTCAAAGTGTCTGAAAAAAAATATAAATAGGGTCTGAAACCATTTGGGCACTTGCTGCCATAGCTCAAGTCAATTTTAAACCGATTGACTTGATTGTTGCAACACGATCAGATACGCACAGTATCTAGCCATGTGCAAAAATTCTTGCCAATCGGTTTGAAATTGACCGAGTTATAGCAGCAAGTGCCCAAAATAGGTACACCTTCTCAACTGGTCCCAGACCCTATATGATGAATTTCTGAAGGCATCTTTGTGGAGAAAAGTGTTGTTATCACCTACTGTCACTAAGCTAATAAATTTTTCGATCATTCAGTATGAGTAGGTAATATTAGCGTTCTCAGAGCTGCCTTCCGGGATTCCTCCGGGAATATTCGTTCGGATTGCTTCAGGAATTGCTGCCAGGAATATTCCAGGGATTTCATCCAATTTGCCTCCAGCGATTTCTCCTGGATTTTTTTTCCAGAGATTCCATTATAAATTCTTCTTAGGTTTTCTCCCAGAATTTCCATTGAAAGCCATTCAGGAAATCGTGGTGGGAATCATCCAGAAATTCTTGCTGCGACTCCTCCTGGAATTCCTCCTCCTAGTGTTCCTCCAAGAATGCTTCCCGGAATTCCCCAGAAATTCTTGCTAATTTTCTACAAGAATCTTTCCTGCGTGAAGAATAAGCAATCAGTTATAAATCACTAATAAAAGAAATTGAAAAAAATCTCTTCAGACGTTTACCTCCTGTGATATCTTTATGAGTCTTTTTTAGGATTCGTGCAAAGCTTTTTCCAGGATTGTTGACAGGAATGTACTCAGAGTTTTCCGTAGAGATTTCTCTTATTCCTACTACAATCACTCCACGGTCTGGGGGTTTCCTATGGACTCTTACAAGAATTCTTCCAGAAATTCTATCGAGGATTCATCCAGAGATTTCGGCCTTCAATTATTTGTCTATGAATTCGTAAAAAAAATATCAACGCATTTCTGTGGAAATTTTCCAGGATTCCCGTATTGATTTTCCTAGAGCTTCTATTATGGATCTCTTGATGTAGGTTCCTCTTGATATTCCTACAGGAAAATGTCTTGCTATTGCTTTGAGAATTTCTTTTATGATTTCTTCTAAAAATACTTCTTGCAAAAATACTTCTAGAAATTAATGCTGGAAATTTCCGGTGAGTTCATGCTAGAATAACTCAAGTTGTTTCTGCTGGGATTCCGCTGAAAATTGCTTCATATTTTTTTCGGGAATTCCTCCGTGTATCTTTAGGAAATGATATTGGAATTACTCCAATGATTAGTCTCCAGTGATTCATCCAAGAACTCCCTTAAGGATTCCTCTCTTTGGAGATTACAATAAGGATTCTTTCAGAAATAACTTTAAGGATTTATCTGGGAAATTTGATAGAGGTTTATACCGAATTTAATTCGGAATTCCTTTCAGGTTTCGTACCGCAGTTCCTCAAATGGTACACATTTCCTAAATGGAGGAGAACTTGCCTCTGGAACCAACCTACTGATACCTTAGTTCCTCGGGTAATTTCTTCAGAAATTCTTCCAAGAATTTCTCCACGAATTTTATCTAGAGTTTCACCCAGTATTTCTCCAGTGATTCCTCTAGGAAATTTCTAGAGGTTTTTCCAGAAATTCCTTCTCAGAGATTCCTTGAGAGATTTCTCTAAAGGCATTCCTTTAGGAATTATGCTTATTATTCAAAATATTCCTAGATTTTGTTTTCAAATCCTTGATTGTATTCGTACGGAAATTAATTTAAAAAAACATCCGAAAGAGGTGCAGTTGAATAGGCCTCGTGGTAAAGACATTTCCGAAAAAAAAAACAACCATAGTCTAGCGTTTTGCCCTAATTATTGAAAAGTAGTACAAATAAGAAACTTCCGCAGAACCTTCAAGATGTACCAATAATAAACAATTCACGAAATCAAATGCAATTTGCAATGCACTTGGACTGAAGCAAGTAAATAGCCTATTCTCAAAAAAGTAAAAAACAGCCAAACAATACTGAACTTATTTGAACGATTTAGAGAGAAATGATTGCTCCTTCTCCGGCACACTAATTAGATCGTGCACACCAGCATCTTTATTCGAAGGCTTGTGCACCATCATCGACAAATCGCCTCCTCCACGCGGATTTGTTTGGATTTTTTTTATCCGTACTGTTTGAACCTCGTGTTTATTTCTCATCGCATACGGCATCATTAGTTCCTCTGCAAAGCACCGTCTTCAGCGACGCAGCGCCGAGATTTCATGGCGCACCAATTGGCAATTAAGTCGCGGTGCGATGCAATGGTGAGATGCGCTGCTCAGTGTTAAGTCCTCGCAGGTATTTTAATTGAGTTGCGATGGCGACGCTGGCTGCAATGGCAGCGCATCTGAACCCATACCTGGGCTTTGTCTTCGTCGACGATTCACTTTCTACCACCGAAGAAGGGTGGACTTTTCTGAGAGACTGATGAGATGAACCACAAGATGCGCAATGAGATGATGGTGATGATGATGATGTTGGTTCAAGTGTGTACATATTTCATTTTGCCCGCCGAGTGAACATCGTTTTGCTGGGACAATTTGTTGGTATTTTGATGGGAAATAAATTGTGAGTTTAATTACACCATTCGAAGGCTGTCGTCGCGAGTGCGAAGACAAAAAAAAACGCACAAATATGTGCGAACATGGTTTTGTGGGTGTTTCTAGCTGAGAAAAGTAAAAGATGTTTGCGGAGAAAGTTTTGATCCTTTAACCTTCCGTTAATCGCGCTGTTGTACTTTGTACAACACATGAGAATTATCGACTATTACTTTGAAACCATCTTTTCTATCGATGTCAACCCCAAATGTATTCTACAGGAATCTTATTTGGAATATTATAAGACCTTTTTTGAAAACAGTATAACTTCTTATAATGCGGAAAATTGAAAATCGCAATATGAAGAACGTACTATATTTAAGATAAGATAGACAGTTGAATGTGAATTAATGTATTTCAAAATCTAAATGATCTAGAAATATGGTGTCTTTGGTAAAGTTACTTGGGATATCAAGGGCCTTTGCGAGGTGATCTGAGAAATTCAGATTTCAACCGATAGGCGGCGCTAGTGAGCATGTAATTTTTATATCCCATATAACTCAGGATCCTGAGTACTTAGAAAGATGGTGTCTTCGGCAAAGTTGTTTGGTTGGTTAAACACTAACTGATGGAGAGCCGTTTGGTTTGAAACTCCACATCTAGGTGGCGCTAGTGGGTATTGAAATTTTATAACTCCTACATCTCAGGACCCTGATTACTTAGAAAGATGGTGTCTTCTGCAAAGTTGTTTAGTAGATCAAACACTAACTGATGAAGACAAGTATGATGTGGAATTCCACATCCAGATGGCGCAAGTGAGTACTCAAATATTATAACTCATATATCTCGAGATCCTGATTACTTAGAAAGATGATGTCTTCAGCAAAGTTGTTTAGTAGATCGAACACTAACTGATGGAGAACCGTATGATTTGAAACTCCACATCTAGGTGGCGCTAGTGGGTATTCAAATTTTATAACTCATGTGTCTCAGGACCCTGATTACTTAGAAAGATGGTGTCTTCTGAAAAGTTGTTTAGTAGATCAAACACTAACTGATGAAGACAAATATGACGTGCAATTTCACATTCAGGTGGCACTAGTGAGCATTCCCATTTTATACCTCATATATCTCAAGATCCTGATTACTTACAAAGATGATGTCTTCGACATTGTTGTTTGATGGATAAAGGATGGATGTACTTATCCCGTGACATTGACAACCTTAAGATAGAGTATATTGAAATACGACGGTCAGATATTGTATATTTTACTAAGCGCATTAACTTCATGTAAAATTAATCAGTCAAGTGCAAATTTAAACAAATTATAATCAACTAGTTTTGTTATTTTCAAATTTTGAAAACTTTCGGAAGTATAAAAATTTACAGCTCGTTGATTTTTTTTCTAGATGAATAATAACACGTACATGCTTTTGCAAATTTACAACTAGCGTCTTCTGGTGGCAGAAGCACGAATCAAATGGTCAATCAACTGAAAGCCCTTGATCTACCAACCAACCTTGCCAAAGATATCAACTTCCCAGGTAATCAGACTCGGAGATATATAAGATATAAAATTTGCAGACTCATTAGCACCACTTACTGGCGAAATATTGATTTTAACGACCCATCAACCAAATGCACCTATTTGACAACTTTACCGAAACCGCCATCTCTCTTCTAGTAACCAGGATCCTGAGAACTATTGCATACACATTTTTTTTATGTTCACTAGCGTCATCTAGTGCACAGGGAAAAATTTCAACTCAGAGGCTGAGTTGGCCTTACTCAGAAATCGAAAAATCCTTTGTTTTCTTACTCAGTTTCCGTTAAAAGTGGGACAACCCATTGCCAATGGGTTGTCCCACTTTTAGCCGAAACTGAGTAAGAAAACAAAGGATTTCTCGATTTCTGAGTAAGGCCAACTCAGTCATTGAGTAGAAATTTTTCTCGGTGTGGCAAGGTAAGCGTCATCTAGTGGTGAAATTACGATTAAAACGGACAACTATCTGTAAGTTTTCGATCTTTTAGAAGGTCGGCACGAGAGGTAACTTTTCCTCCATTTGGTCTTTGATCTACCAAACAACTTTGCCGAAGTCACCATCTTTCTGAGTAAAGTGGAGCTTCGTGGCCGTTCGGTTAGCGTTACCAAGCGTGTAACCGCACCATGCTATCCACTGGTGCATGTAATGTATGTCGTGTCCATGGTCTAGTGTTAATTTCTGTTCAGTCTGTACAGCCTCTGGCTGAAGACAGTGTCCCGTGCCGTTTTAATCGGGATCCTGAGCTACATGAGATTAAAAATTTACATGCTCACTAGCGCAACTGTCACTCATCTATAAGCCCTTGATATACCAAACTTCTTTGCCGAAGATACTATCTTTCTAAGTAATAAGGGTCCAGAGATACATAATATATAATATTTACGTGCTCACTAGCGCCGCCAAGTGATGAAATTTTAAATTAAACTGCGAATCATCCGTAAGTACTTGACCTACCAAACAACTTTGTCGAAGACACCATCTTTCTAAGTTATCAGGTTCCCGAGATACATGGGATATAAAGTTTATTTGCTCACTAGCGCCGTCTAGTGGTGGAATTTCCAATTAAACGGCCAATAATCTGTAAACCGTTTACCTACCAAACAACATTGCCGAAGACACCATCTTTCTAAGACATCAGGATCCTGAGATATAAGATAAAACATGATATTGCTCACTAGCGCCGCCTAGTGGACGTATTACGAATCAACTTTGTCAGCATCAAGTAGCCCATGAAATTTACAACAACTTTGCCGAAGACAGTCCTCCTCCAAACAATCAGGATCCTTAGATATTTCAGAATGTATGGGTGTTGTACAAAGTACAACGCGCGACTACTCGCGTTACAAAAATAGGCGCGAGTACTGGAAGGTTAATAGAGGTCGATTGAATGTTTGACCTGACTAGGACGGGAACATAAATTCGTTCTTCTTGGCGTGACGTCCCATTTGGAACAGAGCATGCTTCTTAGCTTGGTGTTTTTACCCATGTAACATTTTGATGCCTAATCAGTTTTGTATGCGTTTTGAGAACCGTCATAAAACCCTCTACCTTTTATTTTATGATGGTTCTAAGAACCTTTTCTATTCTATTTTACTAAAAAATGTTACTTGGGTGAGGCACTTACACAGTTATTAACTGTGAGCATGAAAGTCTAGGATATTTCAACTACAGGCTCTCTGTTTCAATTGATGTTTGAAAAAATCAATAAAGGCACGACTGAAAGATTATGGTGGTGGCTAAGAAATAAAATCATGACGATTCTTATGCAGCGAAAGCGTGGACAACTACACCACAGGAACGTCAGTTCTAAAGAAATGTTATTTAATCTTCACGTATCCGACCCCCGACAACTCATTTTCAAAATGCTGGCATTTCGTCAAACGGGTCGGGTACGTGAAGGTTAATGTCTTTAAATGAATTTTCCAAAAATGAAGCTTTCATTAGGTTAGTTCTACACTTCTACAGTTATTTCACTATCGGCTATCAGTTAACCGATGAATGAGACTCCCGATTAGCCCATCAGCTACAATCTGCATAAGAAAAAGCTAATGGGTCACCCGGAATGCAGGCAAACCGTTTGTCCATCTAGTTTGACCTCGGACACTTTGTAATTGCAGCCCAGTGAAACCAATGCAATGCCTTATCAACGCTCCAGCATCACACATGAGACTAATTTATTGTCCGCCTTCCTCGCATGAGGAAAGTCACTTCACGGATGGCCGACGACCAACCGGCTGGCTGGCTGACTCGCTGCCTGAGAAGCAATCAGAGCACACTGACTGGGCACACACAGAACTGCACAGGCAACAAATTTTAATTAATCAACTTAATAAACGTAATAAATTCAACTGCGCAAGCCAAGAGATTACAGTTGCGCGCGCCGCCAGTCAACCAACCGACCAAGTGAAATCCGAACCTTAGAATTGCGTCCTTATTGCTGTTGAGGTCTTGCAAGAAAAATGACTTTGTCACCTAGGAGATTGGCGACAACGACGACACAACGCAACGTTGGTTACAGAGGCGCGCCGCGCCGGTGAAAAGATCTTTTCACCGGTTGTCCGATTCGGCTCCAGAAAATGTCGCCGCCTTCCGTATGTGCTGCAGCAGCGCATGCAAGAGCCAAGCTAACATATGTTGGGATCAACCGGACCGTCTCTAATTTGCATACCTAAATGTGTGCGAATGATTGCGCGAGCGCGTGCAGTCTGGGGGCCCCGCAATAGACTGTGTAGTGAAGTCTTGTGGAAGTAAGCAAAGCAGCGATGTTCTTATCTGGTGGCTAAGCGCGCACCAAGAAACCGGATGATGCATCGCCGGTTTAAGGATTTTAATGAAATGACTTTCATTTAGCGATTTTGTGGAGTAATTGCAGTCGCGTTCCTGCGCTGAAAGGCACACGACACTGTAAATAGTGGTTTCCCATTTGTTAGAAGATACGATTGGTGCTTTTAATGTGGTTTTACTTACACGATAATTGCGAGTTTAAAAGTTGTGTGCAACATTGTAAATACTGGACGATGCTGGATGTCGTGCTCTTCTCGCCGTAACTGGCTGCATTCATTTGGTCGCAAAAATTAAGGTTTCAAATCAAATTCCAGGGAATTGTTTAATTCTTGATGGTAAGGTTTTTTACAATTACAATAAGATAAATTAGCAGCATTTAGCTAGATCAAAACAGATAAGAATATTTTTCAGAAAGTTTTAAACACAATAATTTAAAAACTTAGAGAAATTTCTTGCAAATTTCTTGAGATGATTTTTCGCAGAATCTTGGGATAAGTTTTGTAGTTTTTTTTGGTAATTTTCTGACTAAGCTCTTCAACGTCGTTTCTATTTGGATAGTTGGTTGTAACTATCTGGAGTTTTTTTTTATCAGTTTTGGTGATTCTTAAAAAAATTCTAAAAATATGTCAAAACTTTCAGTTTTTTTTGTTTTGAAAATTTGCCAATGGACGTTTAGAGATATTGTTAAGGATATATGTACATTTCTGTATTTCTAGCGAAATTTCTAAAGAAGTGCAGAAAGACATCCCTTGAAGTAGTTGGATAAATTTTCGGCCATTATTCTTTAAAAAATCCCTTAAAGTTGATACAAAAACGATTTCTTGGAATTTCAAGAAAAGTTAAGCCAGAAATCCAATTCTTATTATTTTAATAGAATTTCAGGTAAAGCTGATACACTATACTAAAAAAAATATACACCCAGTTTTATTTAGCTATATCAAGTTGACGTATTACTATTGGTGTTAGCAATAATCAAACCTTGACTCATCAAGTTTGCTGCTGGATCTTCGAAATTTTTGGTGGAATACTAGAAGAAACTTTTGAAAAGGGAATGTAGATAAAACGTCTGGATTTCTGACAAACGAAAAGTAGTTTCTCCAAGAATACAGTCTTTTCATGAATTGTTGTGAATGTTTCGTGGTAAATTTTGTCAGCACGTCTACTGTACATAATTTTCTTGAAATAAATTTTCCCAATATGTTTTCCACTTACACCATAATACATACATTTCTTTCGGATGACCTGTACGATTTTGTCCTAATTTCAGCTAAATATCCCTTATGGTTTATGAAGAAGTTCTCAATAATAATTTTGGAGCTGATTCAGTTCTTCCAGAAGTTTGACCAGAAATTCCAGTATAAAATGTGCACAGCATAGAGTAGTCGATTGGAAAGTAGCGATATTAACAGGAACAAAAGGGTCAAATCAACTGTAATACGCTTTTTTGGAGTCTGTCAAAATACAATGATACAACGCATTAAGATGGCGAGCTTGGTGGTCTAATGGCTACCGCTTCTGGTTCGTGTGCAGAAGGTCCTGGGTTCGATCTCTAGCTTGTCCCTTTCTTCCTACTTTGTATCTTTCTATCTGCTTTCTCTGTACAGCATTTCGTGCCCAAAACACAAAAAATATGTCATATTTGACTTGATTAAAAAAGACACTACACCGTCTTGAATTAGAGGTTGCACAGACTTAACGAGCACTAATATGAGATAACGGACAACACATGAAACACCCAGGAGTCCAGTGGAGAATTTTTCGTTTCACGAAAAGTTTTCACCGACTGGATCGGGAATCGAACCCACACGAGACGGCTAGACGACTGACGCCCCTAACCGTACGACCACGAAGCCTTCGTAAACATTTGAAAGAGGTTTTGTTCATCGCGCATTATTTACTTTTGCATCAATACATAACCATTTTTGCTCATCTCACTTTTTAAAAGGGCGTGTGAAAAAATGCTAATTTTCTTCTTCAAAAAATCATAACCCAAAAACGGTTTGTTGGATTGTAATGATGTCTTCGACGATATTTGAGGGTATTTGTAAGACTTAAAGAACATAAAAACTGAGAGTAACCTTCATCGCGGATCTATAGACTGTTTCAGAAATTATAAATACACTAACCATTGACTGCCATTTCAATTTGTGCACAATATCCAAAAAAAGTTTCTCCAAGCTGTTATAGTAAATATTCTAACGAAGCAAATAATACAAACTTTGTTGATGTTTCGTGTAAAAGTCTATCCTCTAGAGCTCTGAAAACTAGATGATTAAATTTTGAAGTTGTGCAAAGTGGTAAAAAATATATCATAGTAGAAAAGGAAAAAAAATCTCAAAAATAAAATATACAAGTTCCAAATACAAAGAAAGTTACTGTGTCGATAAGAAAAATATTCCTCGATTGGTAAAAGTAATTTTCACTGCAATATTTGATCAAGAACCTTCATTACGGATCTACTCAATGCAAAAATTTTTGTTTCAAATTTCTCAACAACACAGGCAGCGACAAACGTTAAGCAAACGAATGTCTTTAATACTGCTTACTGCATTATTTTTATGGTATGACAAACTTAGCCATTTGGAGGAACGAATGGACTGAAAAAAAAATAAATTTATTTCAATGAAAAGTGTTCAGAATAGCTAAGAAACTGTGTGGTAGTTTTTATATTTCGTAGAAATCCTCAAAAAATAAGAAACATGATGTCAGAAAAAAAGTGGTGGAAATGCCTTCATCATTTTTTCCCAGGTTTTGATGAAGGCATTTCTTAGGCAACTTGGTAAGAAAGCGAATATGATAAAAGTTAGATAATTTTAGGCATTTAGTGATAAATAATGTTGAAATCATTAAAAAACACCTTTGTGCAAATTAAAATTTGGAGAATGAAGTTAATTGTTCGATAACTCGACTGTTCTTCAAAATATCATGACAATTGAAAGGAAATACAAAAATCTAGAGCACAATATGCTGTATTGTGAAGAAAGATGGTAGAAATCATCAAACAGATTCATTTTATTAAATAAAAAGACACGGACACGTTTAATGCATTCCAGTGAGCTATTTGCTCTTTGAAGGAAGCACTACCGTATGCGTGATAATGTTTGCACCATCGTACAAATAAGGTACCCATATCACCTGTACACACAATGTCTTGGTTTTTATTGCATGTACGTAAGCTCTAACTCATATCACAGTAGGTTGCGGGTAAAAAAAATTCGATTTCTTAAGTTTAAAATTTGCACCATGTAGGGGTAGCAGCGGTAGTCGGGACTTGTCCACGCGCAAATGTTAAAAAAGACATTTCAGGAGTGTTCAGGAGAACCGTAAAACAGTCTTCGACCGAAAAAAAGCAAGGGCAACTATTCCCGAAGGTGTCCACTGGTCGTCCAAGGTTAACATGGATTAAGAAAGCTATCGCTGCCACCAAAAATAAGATTTGGGTGAATTATATGCGCTCAATGAGAAAAATGGCAAAGAAATGCGAAATCAGCGACTTAACGGCATGGCATATCGAAAAGGAAAATTACGGTGGCCTTTATGATCCTTCGACCATAGAAAAAAAACTTACATTATTACCAATGGCATCCAGGAGCTACGAGTAGCGCCATATAAGAAAGTCTTGAATTTGCCCGAACGCAACCTCCGTTTTTTTCGATTTCCGAAAAACTATCGATCCGTACCAAATTCCAGAATCAATAGTTATTATAACTTTTGTTTGTGTGTCAATGTCTACACCATTATGCAATGCCAAAATAAAAAAATAAATTCAAAAATTGTTAATCTTGACTTTGACACTACCACGGATACTTTTCGACATTTGCGCGTGGACAAATCACGAGCTAGGTTGCCACTTAGTCATTATGCAAGTGTAAAACTAAGAAAATCAACACTTTTTATTCACAGCCTACTAGGATATGATTAATAGCTTAAATGCCTGCAAATAAAACCAATACATTGTCTTCACAAGTCAAACTGGAATTTTATTTGACGATGGTGCAAACATTATCACGCATACGGTACACTAGACAACGGACTAGCATGCAACGCCCAGTGGCACAGCCGAAAACTTTTCCTGACAGCTGCGGCGGGAATCGAACCCGCGCTCCTCAGCACGATGCGACTAAAGGCTTGGTGAGTGTATTTAAAATTTCTGAAACAGTCTAATGTTAGACATAACATAATTTCAGTTTTTCAAAAGCCTTTCTCTTCGATTTTTTTATTGTTTTACTCTTTTTCTGACTTTCAGCCACAATATTTTACAAGTAGCTCAAGATGGTCAAAAGCTTCAAACTTTTTTTGAAGATTCTTTTCCATCGATTTATAAAACAGTGAAAAGCAAACAGGAGTTCCTTCCTGTATTCCTTTTGGAGTTGTTATAAGTTTTAACAGGAGTTCCTTCCAAAATTCCTCTAGGAATTTGTTCCGATATTCCCCCGGGGATTTCTTCTGAGATTCCCTCAGGAATTCTTTCAAGGGTAGCTACAGGAATTCCTTCCGTGGTTTCTCTACAAATGTATTTCAAGACTCCTCCAGGAGTTCTATGCTGACTCGTCAAGGGGCTCCTTCAGAGATTTTTATAGGTTTTATTCAGGATTCCTTCATAAGTTCCCTCTGAGATGATTCCTGAAGTTTTTTATGAGAATTTTGAAGAGGTTCTTTTAGGAATTCCATCAGAAACTTCTTCCGAGATTTCTTCCGATCCTCTGGAATTCTGTTTAAGTTTCATCCAGGAAATCCTTGTGGGATTCCTGCAGAAATTCTATTAATAGCTTCCCAAGGGGTTCTATTTCTGAAATTCCTTCCTAGATTCCTTTAGGTGTTTTTTTTTTCTTCTGGAATTCCTCAAGTAGCTGCTTCCGAGAGTCCTCAAGCTATTCCTTTTGGGATTTCCTGAACCTTCCGTAACTCGCGCGGTTGACTACCTGCGTCAGCACCACGCCAATGCTGAGTACAAAAAGCGAGATTTGAGGATTCCTCCAGGAGCTCTGTCACGAGTTCCTCCCATAGCTATGTCTGGTATTCCTTCGTGATTTTCAGCAAGGATTTCTTCTGCAATACCTTCAGAAATTTCACTTGGGGATTTCTGTATGAGTCCTCCAGAAGTTCCTTCCTTAATTTATCCAGAAGTTCCTTTCCAGCATTGTTTCAAGAACTCTTTGTGATGAGAATCTCAAAGAAGTTTCAGTGTTTTTTTTTCGGTATTGTCCCCGGAATTCATGCTCAGACTCATCCAGCAAATCCTTGCGGGACTCCTTCAGGAGTTTTTTTTTTAGTGGTTTCACTCAGGAGTTCTATTTGGACTACTTCCAGAAATTCCTTTATTGATTATTCTAGGTGTTCTTTCTGGGAATGCTAAAGTAGTTGCTTCTGAGATTCCTGAAGTTGTTCCTTCTGGGATTTTCCTTAAATTCTTTCTGCATCTTGGAAATTCTGTATTCAGGAAATCTTTTTGCGTTTGCTTCAGGAACTTATTCAGGGATTCCTCCATTAACTCCTTCAGGAGTTCTTCCTAGAGCTCCTTCGAGGATTCCTACAGGAGCTCTTTCACGAGTGTAAACCCCAACCACCCCCCCCACCCATACCTATATCTTGAATTCCTTCATGATTTTCTTCTGACACTTCAGCTGAAATTTCTTCTGCAATCCCTTCAGGAATTTTGCTCGGAATATATTCTTTTCCTTCAGAAGCTTCTACTCGCAATGTTTTTTTTTTTTTCAGGATTGTTTCAAGAATGCACCGAAAAGTATCCTTTAGGATTTCTTCAGGACTTCCATCCGAGATACCCCCAAGAACACCATGCGAGATTCTTGCAGGAACTCCTTCAGAAATTCTTCCATGAAATTCATCCGGGCATTCTCCAGACACTTAATGAATACCTTACGGAATTTTGCTGATTTTTTTGCAATTCCTTTTTTGTTTTATTCATGTGTGTTAAACCAGCTATTTCTACACTCCTTATGCAATCCCCCCGGAAGTTCATTTTGGAAATGTTTTCACTGATAATTCTCCCGGAATTTATTACGGAACATTAACTGCAACTTTATTGAATGAGGAACCACTGTGCAGAGAATTTTGAGAGCACTAAACTGAGTAGCAGGCTCTGTTCCAAATTGGACGTCTCGCCAAGATGAAGCAAAAAAAATATTAGAAGCAGCTCTTTTAACATTTTTTCATCCAACTTTTTCTTCCATCTGTACATTTCAATATCACTAATTCCTATAAAATTGCATCAAAAATGAGAAAAAAAAAGTTCATTAACACTTGCCCATAAAGAAATTATGACTTCTTCTTATCCGGTTTTTCATTTTCTGTTCCAAACCCGACCGCTCATAACTGCCAAGTGATGTAATTGCTCGGATTAATTTCCTCATTCCTTCTAATCGCACACAGCAAACCATCGCTCATCTGCGGCGCTGCGTCGGCCGCACGTTAATGACGTGTGGGTAATTTCATCTAATTCGCTGTAATTAATTACACACTCGAAAGCTCGGTCCGTCTCACTCGAGCCCGTCTAAAGACCCCGTGGGCAAAGTACGTGTCGAATGGATTCGCACCGCACTTCGGATAAACGGGGTTAAGTGTTCTCCAGAATTTTTTGTTTCTTCCCCCTCTCAACGTTGTTCTCCTCACTCTCGTTCGTTTGTTTTATCTGCCTGGAATTCACCTCCGCATTAACAGCCCGCGGTTGTTACGCTACCGGAAATGATGCCCCATCTCTTTCTTTCTATTGAATTTGAACGATTTGAACTTTTTAAACAACCCATTAGGGCAATTCATGCTTGCATCAGTTTCATCGCAGCTGCCGCGCTGCTTCAGTCTGCAGCAGCAGCAGCGCCAGCGGCCCATTAACATTTTCCCCACCCCAAAATGATCCCAATTTAGATTACGCTAATTCTAACAAACGATTTCCTTGTTTTCTCTCGCGCTTGTTTCAGGTAAGTCACCGCCCAGAACCGGGTTGAAACCGACACAGCACAACCATCGAGCAGCGATCCGAAGCAATTCAACAACGAACGCTTGGTGATGATATGTTTTTGATGGAAAAGTTTTACGGAACATAGTTTTCCGTGCAAACTCTCGAATGACATGTAGGTCATTCCCGGGCGGCCCAAGGTATAGTAACCGCGTCATCATAATCATCCGTCCATCCAGCCATCCATCCATCCATCGTATCGATGACGGTCGATGGCTCGAGTGCAGCAATCCAATGCCAACCAATACCTCTCGGTGCTCCAGTCAGCTTGTTTGATTGAGAGCAGAGGTTCTCGATTTAGGAAAAAAAAATGCCGGGTGTCTACTGTGTCAGTGTTTTCAGGAATTATTGCAGACATTATTTTTTGGAATCTCTACCACCAGAGTAACATTTTCAAGTCAAACCTGCTCAAGGAGGTCAACAAAACCGTTATGAAACAAAAATAAATTAATTTAGGTTTCGTGATGGTCTTTAAAACATTTTCAAAACAAATTTAACTTCAATATTTTGCTTGTGCAGAAATTTCTCCACGGAAAATCTTTCAAGTATTTTCTCTAGAAAACCTTCCAATGGTTATCCTTAATTGATGATAGTGTTAACATGCACCTGATGAAATACCAGATCTCCAGGGATACCCAGGACCGGATATCTCAGAGAATACTTCAGTAGTCCTTTTATGACTTCCCTCAGGAATTCCTTTCAAGATATGATGAACATTTGCTTCTTGAGTTTCTACAGGGATTCCTGCAGATTTCTTCATTGAATCAATCCAGAAATTATCGCATATTTCTCAAATGGAAGCGAACGTGCCTACACAGCCGACGTATTGATACCTGACATATTTTTTTGATGATATTCTTGAATAAATTCACTTCGGACAACTTCGGACTTCCTCCGTGAATTCTTTCTGAAATCCCTTCCAAAAGTTATGCCCGGAATGTGTTCAACAAATCCTTTGAAAATTGTCTAGTGATTTCATTAAGTTAGTATTTGTTGAGAAATCCTATCTAGAAATCGTTGATGATTCTTTAACAAGTTCCTTCAGCAACTTCTGCTGTGATCCTCCGAAGAGCCACCATAAATATTTCCAATAAAACTCCATCAGTTTCTCTGTTAATAGTTCTTTATTAGTTCAGTTTCTCATTGTATAATTCCCAAAAAAATCCAGGATTGTTTGTTGTTTGTTGTTTGTTCAAATATTTGTACTACACTAAAGATCTAATCTAAAATCAATAGAGAGGAATCTGAAGCTCCTCCATGTTTGTTTTCGAAAATTGCCCTTAGAGATGCTGGAAGTATTATTTTTTCAAGAAGTTCCTCGTTTGGATTGAGTATTTACATCTTCTTTACAAATTTCTCCTGGAGTTATTTCAACAATCTTTCGAGCATTCCTCCATGAGTGTTAGAGAAAGCTGTCGATTTTTTTAAATTTCATATTTGCCTTTTGTAACATCCTTTGGTAGTTCAATTGAAATTTAGTCGGCAATTGTAGTGGAAGTTTGTTTGATATTTCTACGGAAATTCTTTATAAATTTCTTTGGCAATTCTCAGACAATTTCTTTGGAAATTCAAGAAATCACGAAGGAATCAATGAAGGAATTTGCCAAGGTATGGCAGAAGGAATTTACAAAAAGAAAATTAAAAGGAACGTCGATTTCGAAAGAATGGCTAAAAAAAATTAAAATGGCATTGCCTAATCAATTTTTACAAAAAAAAAACAAATTGATGAAATTTTAACCTTCCGTAACTCGCGCTAATGCTGAGTACAAAAAGCGAGATTTTTTCAACGTGTTGTACAAAATACAACAGCGTGACCGCTCGAGGGTTAATAAAAAAATCTTGTCTAGTTCTGAAAGGAATTAAAAACAAATAAAAAAACCCGATTTAATCCACCTATGGTGAACAGAACCCTTCTTACACTTATTAAAATTATTGTTGTTTTATTTGTATTTAACATATTTATGATGATATATCTACTAAGTTAATCAGTTTTGGCATTAGGGGTCATGCACAAATTACGTCACGCTTTTAGGGGGGAGGGGGGGGGTTTGTAGAACGTGACAACCCATACAACAAATATTGAGGTCCTATACAAAAAGTGTGACATAGGGGGGAGGGGGGGTTGAAAAAGGTCGGTTTTTGTGTGACATAATTTGTGTATCACCCCTTAGCTTGTTATTTTGGCTGTCCGGTTCTTGCATTTTTCCCACAATATTTAAATTCAAAGGTTTCATTTAACATATTGTTAGTTTTCATAAAATTCCTGTGTATTTGTAGTTTGTTATTTATAATTCTGTTGAAAACAACAACCTGCTAGTATACACTTTGTATGAGGTCAGCATTATTTATTGAAAAATAATTTCCCATAGACTGGTCAAAAACTAATGCAAGATAACAAGTGAAAATAATAATAAAAAAAAGATTTTTTTTAAACACTCTTCGTAAGATATCTCAGTAATCAAATGTCGAATCGAAATAAAATTTCAGGGCCTTATACAAGGATATTGTAGCTTTCATTTGGTGCTTAGAGAACACAAAACGATTGACAGACGGCTGAGATATTTATTATGGTACCCTTGGTAAAAAATCTCTCAAAAAATTAACCTGTATTACTCCCAAGTACTCTTTGAAAGATATCTCGGTAACCAAATGTCCAATCCTAATGAAATTGTATAGGGTTCTACTAGAATGTTGTAGCTTTCACTTGGTGACAGGATAACCGAAATCGGTTGACAGACGGCTAAGATATTTATAATGATACACTTGGTCAAAAATCTCAAAAGGTTTAGTTGTATAAATCCTAAGTACTCTTCGAAAGATATCTCTGTAACCAAATGTCCAATCGAAATAAAATTTCTGGGCGATCTACTAGGATGCTGTAGCTTTCATTTGGTGCCAAGAGAATCCAAATCGATTGACAAACGGCCGAAATATTTATTATGATACACTTGGTCAAAAATCTTAAAAAGTTTAGATGTATGACTCATAAGTACTCTTCGAGAGATATCTCGGTAACCAAACGTCCAATCGAAAAAAAAATCAATAGCGTTCTACTAGGATGTAGTAGCTTTCATTTTGTTCCAAGAGATCTCAAATCGGTTGACAGACGGCTGAGAAACATGCGTGACTATTTTTTGTAACGCACACACACACACACACACACACACACACACACACACACACACACACACACACACACACACACACACACACACACACACACACACACACACACACACACACACACACACACACACACACACACACACACACACATTTGCTCAGTTCGTCGAGCTGAGTTCATTGGTATATGAGACTCGGCCCTCCGGGCCTCGGATCGAAAGTCGGTTTTTCGAGCGATATTTATACCCTTCTTATGGGTGTAAGAAGGGTAAAAATACATGAATTTCCAAAAAGATTGCTCAAAGCATTTTCAAAGGAATCGCCGAAATCAATTCCCAAACGATTTACCGAAACAGTTTACAAAAAAAAGTAATTTCCAAAGAATATCCGACGGGATTTTGAATAGAATTAGCAAAAGAAATGCTGGAAGATTAAAAAAAAAACATTGCATAGTTTCTTCGTCAATATTTTGAGATTTTAAGTTTTATGAAATTTAAAGAACTACCGTTGAAACTTCCGAACCAATTGTCGAATCAATTCCCAAAAGAACTGTCCAAAATATTACCAAAACAAAAGTTTTCAGTGGGATTCCCTGAAAAATTTCCAAATCTATTACAGAAAAAAATCCTAAAATATAACGGCCGATTTAAATCTCAAAAGAATTTCGTTAGCAGTTTCTTTTGTCTTTATTCTGTTCATAAATTAGAACAGTTTCTCTCCAGATGCTGTAAGCGCTTGTCCTCAAAAGCTGGACGAGCTACTCTCAAAAATCCGTAAGAGCGTTTTCCCAGTATCTTGTAGCTAGGAGAGATTTTTTTCCGCAAGCTGAAAGTGCTTCTCTCCAAAGTCTGAAATATTTTTTTTTGCAGGAGCTGGAAAGAAAATATTCTAGAATTTTTTAAAGTGTATCTACAGAAGCTAAAAATGTTCTCCCCAGAAGCTGGAAAAGTTCCTCTTTTGAAGTTCGAGGAAATTCTCTCTGAAAGCAGGGGGAAATTCTCTCTAGTAGCTGAAGAAGTTTCTTTCCAAAAGCTGGAAGAACTTCCCTTTAAAGTCTGCAATTGTTTCTCATCAGAAGCTGGGTAACCATGCCTCCAGAAGATGGGAAAACTTCTCTCCAGAAGCAGGAAAACTACGTCCTTAGAAGCTTAAAGAGTTTCTTTCTAGAAGATGGAGTAGATTTTTCCTAAAAAATTGGAAAAAAACGTCTCGTTGGAAGATAAAAGAACTTCTCCTTAGAAACCGAAGGAGATTATTTCCACAAGCTGGAAAAGCTTCTTAAAACTGCTCAAGCTTTTGCCATCATACGCTGGAAAAGCTTCTCTTCAGAGGCTAGAACAATAACAATTTTGGTCCTGATGATAGAAAAGTGTCACTCCAGAAACCGTAAAATCTCTTCAAAAGATGGAGAAGCAAGTTTTTCTTTAGAAGCTGGGAAAGTTTCATAATATTATATAAAAGAAGCTTGTCAAGCCTCAGATTCTACTGAGAGTTTTTTTACGAGTATAGTAATTATAAAAGCTTCTCCCTAGTCTAACCTCTGCCGAAGCTGGAAAAAATGTCTCCAGATACTGTCCTTCCAAAAGCTGAAAAATATATGTCCAAAAGTTGGAAGTTAGAAGCTGAAAAGCGTATCTCAAGAAGCCGGGAACATGTCTAACCAGCAGTTGGAAAAACTACTCTACACAAGACGGAAAAACTCCCCTCCAAAAACTGAATAAGCTTTGAAACTGGACAAGTTTCTCTTCAAGCGCTGAATAGTTTCTCTTCAGAGGCTGATACAACTTTTTTTTACAGCTACAATGTTTTTTTTTTCCAAAAACTGAAAATCAAGCTTATCTGCAAAATCGGCAAAAACTTCTCTCCAGAAGTTGGAAAAGCTTTTCTGGCAAAGCTGAAGAAGCTTTTCACCAGAAGTTTGAAATGCTTCTCTACATAAGATGGAGAAGCTTTTCTTTGGAAGTTGATCACGTTTGACCAAAAGCTGAAAAAAATACTCTCCAGATGCTGGGAAAGCTTGTCTGTAAAAACTTCCTTCCACAACATGGGAAGGGATTGAAAAAAAAAGTCTATATAAAACTGTAGAAGTTTTTCTCCAAAAGCTGCTGGGGAAGTTTTTCTCCAAAAGCTGCTGGAGAAAGTTGGAGAAGCTTTTTTATTCAAAAGCTGGAGCTGCTTTTCTCAAAAAGCTGTAAAGATAAATTTTCTCCAAAAGCTGGATAAACTTTTCTCTAAAAGTTGAAGAAGCTTTGCTCCACAAACTGAAGAAGCTTTTCTCCAAAAGCAAAAGAAGCTTTCTTCAAACGCTGGAGAAACTGCACAACGTCACTTCAGAAAATGAAGGAACTTCCTCAAAGAGTTAGAAGGTTGAAAGCTTCTCTCTAGTAAAGAATCATCATAAGTTAGAATTCATAGAAATACAAATGAAAAAAGTTGATTCTTCTAAAGTTTGATCAGTTTTCTACAAAAGCTGGAAAACTTCTCTCCAGAAGCTAGAAAAGCTTGTCTCCGGAATCTGAAAGAATCCTCCTGAAGCAACTCTCTGGATTCTGGTTCAACTTATCTTCATTTCATTTATTTTATTCATCATCAAATTCATGATATAGATAAGTTATCATGAATAATCATGAATGAATCATGAAAATTCTGAAAAACTTCTCTACAAGAGCTGTACAAGCTCTTTCTCTTGGAAAAGCTTGTCTGCATAAGCTGGAGAAGTTTTTCTTTTAAAATCTGGAAAGCTTTCTCCAGGTAAAAACAACATCTCTACATAAAATGGAAAAGCTTCTCCCTAGAAGCTGAAAGGCTCTAGAAGCTAATTGAGCTTCTCTAAAATCAGAAAAAAAATCACGTCGGAAGCCTGTTGTCTGTGCAATCTACAACAACTTTTCTCCAGAAGCTGGAAAAGCTTTTCCAAAAGCTGAAAAAAAAATCTCTTCAAATTTTAGGAAAACTTTTCCCAAATGCTAAAAGAGCTTTTTTCAGGTGGAAAACTTTTTCTCCAAAAAGTGAAGAAGCTTTTCTCCAAAAGCTGGTGAAGTTTTTCCCCCACACGAAACAACCAGTGGCCCAGTGGAGAATTTTCCGTTTGACGAAAACTTTTCCCCTGGAGCGGGATTCGAACCCACACTCCGAGGCTTACGAAACGACCAGATGACTGACGCCTCTAGCCGCCCAGTTACGAGGCCCACCGTGGAAAAATCTTTTGTCTCGTAGCTGGAAAAGCTGCTAACTTAAAGCTAGAAAATTTTCTCTCCACTAACTGAATAATCATTCTTCTGAAGTTAGAAAAGCTTTTCTCAACAAAATAAGATTGTATCTCTCCAAAAGCTAGAAAACTTCTCTCCAAATGCTGGAGAAGTTTTTCTCCAGAAGCTTGGAAAGCTTTTCACTTCAGAAGCTGAAGAAGCTTCTCTCCACAAGCTTGTCATGCTTCTCTCCAAAAGTGGGAAAATTCAGTCTTCTGAAATTAATTAAAAACTTTTCTTCAGAAGCTGGAAAAGCTCTTAGCATATGATAGAAAAAACTTCTCTCTAAAAAGTGAAGAAGCTTCTATCTAGTAGCTACTTATGCCTCTTTAAAACTTGAAAATCTTCTTCCTAAAAGCTGGAAAAGCTTCTCTACAGATTTCAGAAAAACTTCTTTTAAATGGCTTGAGAAGCTTTTCTCCAAAAAGTAGAAAAGCTTTTCTTCAAAACCTGGGGAAGCTTTTTTCCCAGAAGCTGAAGAAGTTTTGGTCCAAACGCTAGATACGCTTATCTCCGGAAGCTGGAAAAGCTTTTCTTCAATTTTTTTTCTGCCATAGCTGAATAGCTTCTTTTAGAAGCTAGAAAAATCATGTTTCCTGAAGTCGAAAAAGCTTTTTTCACAAAATATTATTCTTTCGTTAATAATGTTGGAGAAGCTTTTCTCCAAAAGCAGGGAAATTCGTTCTATCCAAAAGTTGGAAACGATTTTCTACACAAATTGTGGAACCTTTTCTTGATTTATTCCTAAAACTGGGAAAGCCACTCTCCTCAAACTGGAAAAGCTTCTCTACACAATCTGAGATAGTATTTTTTCAGAAGCTGAAAAAAAAACTTCTCTCTAGAGGCTGCAAATGCTTCTTTCCTGAAATAGGGAAAGCTTCTTTTCAGAGTTTTGAAAGCTTTCTAGCTATGAATGGCTTTTCTTCAGAAGTCGGGATAGAGGTTCTATAGAAGCATTTTCACAGAGAACCACTGCTCCGTCATGGAGTTTGTTTTCCAATGAACTACTTTCCCGAAAAAGCAAAACGAATGCTTCATAGAGTTGCCCCTCGGACGCCATGACGACAATCGGTAAATAAATAAAATCCAATCGTAATGCCTGTTTCAGAAGCAGTCAAGGCAGGTTGCTGTTTGCCACTGTTATACCTACTGTTGTAGAACTAGAAACTATCACTGAATGTTCACTGCCATAGGTTATCCACGAGCGATCGTTTGAAACTTGTTCCAAATAATGCCATCAAAATGTGGAGGAATCTAATTCAAACAACTATTCTTTGCTAGCAGCTTGCTGATGGCCTAGCCGGCGCACGGTGGTGTTTCATAATAACGACGAAAGTTGACCTTAGTCGCGGAACCCCGAATAACAGCTCTGCTCACGCAATGCGACCTTTGTGTTTTAATGGGTTGGGGGAGGCAAAAAATGATGCCATCACACGTCGGCACATTCTAGCCCCTATCTTTTAATGGGGGCGTTTTCGTTGTTGATCAATTTCCCAGCGTTGCCTGACTGACTGACATGGGATCATCTCTTAATTCGGTAGAAATTCTGGGTGGAACTGATTGACTTTGCCCAACTGTGATCAAAATTCGCTTGTAATTGCACCGAAAGATTTTCATGTTAGTTGCTCACGCAACTTCGCCCAGATTACCTAGTTCCCCACGTAGGTAAACTTTGACATATTAATCGGCTCAGCGGGTCGTCATCGTCATCGTCGTTGTGGCCGCAACGAATGACTTTTCGTCCATGAAATCGATTTCGCGCGTTGTTCCTGTGGAACAACGTAGAACTCCTCCTCCATACTTTCTTGGGGTTGTATAAACGCGCGGTGAAACTTGTGTTCCCGTTCATTAGCAATTGGGTCACCTCTGCAGCCCAGGCCACCAGAGCTTGCTCAATATATTCGGGATTGTGTAATCGTAGTCGCCGGCCCAGTCCAGGACCTGGGTATAATCCCTCGCCCGGTGGATGGATTAACGACGGAAAGCAGGATGGTGACGACAGGAGTGGGTACTCTATATGTTTGATGATGGCTTATTTTATTGGTCTTTTTTACGTTTCCTTTCCTCGGGTTGTTAGTACCCACCTTCCAAGGAAGGTAAGGAGAACGAGAAAAAGGCGATATCACCGTCGTGTAAGCTGCGAACTGCGAATGTGACATTATTTTATCGATATTGGAAAAGCGCTGAGTAAGGTAACAAGACTTTGCTTTTAGCTGGAAACGTTCTTAAGTTTTGATTGAGGTAGTTTTCTCTTTGGAATAGTTTTCGCAATTCTGTAAAATTCAGTCCTTCGCCAAAGCTGGAGCTTACTAATCCCTAAAAATTACAACTGTGCGCAATGTCTCAGTTGTATTTTTTTTTAATGATTTGTATGATTCCGTGCTTGTAGTTTCTATGAGAAGCTTGGCAATATCTTCAATAGCTGAATTCTGTCTGATTGCCGACTAGGGTTTTCTAAATACTCTAGCGATTTTCGATAAAAATTTCGATTCGTCGATCTAAAAATTTTGAGAATAAATAGAGTAAAAATTTACTTCGTTATATGCGTTAATTCCCGTCATATCAGACGAAAAATAGCCAATTATTACATATATTCAGGCTTACCTTTGCCGAATCCTCATTTGATCGAAGCAAAAATATGTAGACTATCGATAACCAGTGCTAAAGACTGGAAATCGCATAAATACACTAAATTTCAGTACTAAACAGAGACTACATTGTCTTCCACTTGATGCTGCACAGACTGAACATTACATACACGAGACAACGGACAACACACTTAACACCCAGTGGTCCAATGGAGAGTTATTCGTTTGGTGAAAAATTTTCCCCGACTGGAGCGAGAATCGAACTCGCACTCCGAGGCAATACGAAACACCTAGACGACTGACGCCGCTAACCGCACGGCCATGAAGCCCACTTCAATTTCAGTATACTGGTACCTATCGAATTGATTAATTCATCATCGGATTGCTTTGATTGGAAGTTAATCATTGATTGAATCGAATCGGATTGAAGTTAATCAGGATATTTAACTTTGTCGAGTTTACAACTCTAAGAAAAATTGTATGGCCTTTTGGCGCCACCCAGCGGATAAACTTAAAATCAAATAACTTTTCATCGGTTGACACTTGATGTCCTGATAACCTTTACCAAAAACAAAATTATTCTGTGTAGTCTGATTCTTGAGACCAGAATGTTGGAACTTCTCACTAGCGGCACCGTGCGAATGAATTCAGAATCTTAGTTATTAGGAACCATTCATAAACCACGTTGATGAACATTAGAGTGAGCCAACAATGTATGCAGAAAATTTAAATTTGATCGCATCAGCCCGGAACAAAGCTTTCTCAATCTGTATTGGTGTCCAAAACAACTGTGCAAAATTGGGAAGCGATTGGTTGCGTCCCCCTATTCCGCATTGCACAGTGGTCCACGAACCAAATATACGATGCATTCAACACCTTCAAATGAGTTTTTAGACAAATATGGTCTAATAACTTATAACTTAATGTCCCTAATAATAAGGCCCTCTTTCCCATGTGCATGAAAATTAGGGTGGTCCATATTTTCAAAGAAATTGGTAACCAAACTTTTTATTTGCAAGAATAACTGTATACATTCTTCGGGAAAGTTGTAGATCTATCAATTTTGAGCAAGTTTGCTGAAGACACTTTTTATGTAGCTTTGCAATTGACCGATCTAGAGGTTTTTTTCTGAGTAAGCTTAGGGTGTTTCAAGAAATCTAGTTTTCTGTCGTTAACTTTTTCAGTTTCGATTTTTCATCAAAGTCGCCCAAGAATCACTTGTAGAGCATTTGAAGATGCGTCGTTTCGTGCGCTGAGATGGTCGTTATCTCTTTTGGTTCAAAAGTTACAGGCGTTTTTCTTAAAAAATCAGAGTTTTTTAAAAAGGTGTTATGGTGGGTTGGGGCAAACGTAAAAAATATCTTTTGCCCGCATTCAAAAGAAGAAATGTTGTTATAAAATATATCATAACACCTATTTGAAAAGCTGTGATTTTTTAAGAAAAACGCCTGTAACTATTTAACCAAAAGAGATAACGACCAACTCAGCGCACGAAATGACGCTTCTTCAAATGCTCTACAAGTACATATTTCTTGGTGACTTTGATGAAAAATCGAAACTGAAAAAGTTAACGCCAGAAAACCGGGCTTTCATGAACCACCCTAAGCTTATTCAGAAAAATACCTCTAGATCGGTAAATTTTAAAGCTACATAAAAAGTGTCTTCAGCAAACTTGCTCAAAATTGATAGATCTACAACTTTCCCGAAGAATGTATATAGTTATTCTTGCAAATTAAAAAGTTCGGTTCCCAATTTCTTTGAAAATATGAACCACCCTTATTTTCATGTATATTGAATGAAAGTTTCTTTAATAAAGACAAATCAATCAATGTATATTGAAAAGAGGGCCTTATGTTTAGGAACAACTTTGTAGAAGACCATATTAATCTAGAAAATCATTTGAAGGCGCTGTATGCATTTTTCCTCGTAAATCTGTTTCGTGGACCATTGTGCATTGCGATTGAAATGTGTGTAGACTGTAGAAGTTAGTATGGGAAAACGTACTTTTTCGCATTTTATTCATAAGTTGAATCCTTTTGTCTAATACCATGTAACTAATGACGTTAAAGTATAGCCTAGGTTATGCCGAAAAACTTTGCCGAAGATCGCAAAGTGACCGATGCTTGTGAAAAAAGTTATTCGCTTAGTAACTTTGGCCAAAAATTGAGATTTTATTATTGATGTTATTTAGACAAAAAAGAAAATTAGAAGAAAAATGCAAAAAAGCACGATTTCCCATAATAAATTCTATACAAATTTCAATCGCAATGCGGAATAAAGGGACGCAACCTATCGCTCCCAAATTTTGCACAGTTGTTTTGGATGCCAAAGGGCATCGAAAAAACTTTGTTCCAAGAAATCGACTTTGTTGACCCAGTCTAATGACCATAACTGAAATTTAAGAAGACTAAATTCGTCTGTGTACTCTTATTTTCGATGTACAGAAGTTTAAAACTGATGAACTGATGAACTTTTCTGAAGACAAGCTTCTTCTATGTAGTCTGATTCTCGAGATACAGCAGTTGTGAATTTCTTAGAATTACATACTAACACCACCTAGCGGATAAACCTAGAATTAACTAGTTCATTTATCGGATACTTACTAGCGTCACCTAGCAAATATATTCAGGTTCAATTAGATTATCAACGGACCTGATCAACTTTTTTGAAGACGATTTTTTTTTCTGTGTGGTCTCTCACTAGTATCACCTAGCGAATAACTTTAGAGTCAATTTGCTCAGATAGCCTTTAATATTGTGATCAACTTTGCAGAATGCGGAATTCTTCTAAGTGATCTGATTCTCAAGATACAGCAGTTTTTGTTTTTTGGACTCACTAGTGCCACCTAGCGGATAAACCTAGAATCAACTAGTTCATTATCGAATAGTTATCGATGTCCTGATCAACTTTGCCGAAGACGAAATTCTTCTATGTGGTTTGATTTTCGAGATACGATAATTTTTTAGACTCATTAGCGCCACCTAGCGGATAAAACTAGAATCAACTAGTTCACCATCGGATAGTTTTTGATGTCTCAACTTTGCCGATCAACTTTGCCGAAGACGAAACTCTTCTAAGTAGTCTTGTTAATGGGATACAGTAATTTAGAATTTCTAAGATTCACTAGCGCTACCTAGCGGACAAACCTAGAATCAACCAGTTCACTATCGGACAGCTCTTGATCTTGATGTTTTGATCAATCTTGCCGAAGACGAAATTCTTCTAAGTGGTCTGGTTCTTGAGATACGGCAGTTTAGAATTTCGTAGACCCATTAGCATCACCTAGCGGATAAACCTAGAATCGTCTGGTTCACTATCGGACAGCTCTTGTTGTCCTGATCAACTTTGTCGAAGTGGCCTCGTTCTTGAGATACAGCAGTTTAAAATTTCTAGGACTCAATAGGAGGAGAACGTGCCTCTAGAGCTGACCTACTGATACCTGAAGGAAGACTCAATAGCACCACCCAGTGGATAAAGCTAGAATCAACTGGTTCACTATCGGACAACTCTGAATGTGCTGATCATTTTTCTCAAAAACGATCAAATCTGACTATAAATGTCAATGGTTGCTCCTCCGTGATTGATCTGAGCTGGTACCAATTGCACTGAGATCCAAATGAATAAGGGCTGGGACACTCCACTAACTCTCAATGTGCAATTTAAGCAGCTCATACATTTTTGATCAATAACGGTGCCGGCCACGTCCTTATAGTCAGTTGGGAAGGGAAAGGAATGTTAGAGTGTGCTGGTTGTTGCTACTAAAGACCGAGATCACCTCTGCATCCCCACAACCAACACGGACTGGGGTATTTGTTAGACGGAAAGGATGGGAGATCTGGGAGTCACCGTTTGGTCGGTGATGCGATCCATGGATTGGGGATTATTTATAGTATTCGTAAGGTGATAGATTGTGTGGTGATTACTATAAAGTACAAGCGGCCCATATAGCCGAGGCGGTAAACGCACGGGTATTCAGCATGACCATGCTGAGGGTGACGGGTTCGATTCCCGGTTGGTCCAGGATCTTTTCGTAAAGGAAATTTCCTTGACTTCCTTGGGCATAGAGTATCTTCGTGCCTGCCACACGATATACACATGCAAAATGGTCATTGGCAGAGGAAGCTCTCAGTTAATAACTGTGGAAGTGCTCATAGAATACTAAGCTGAGAAGCAGGCTTTGTCCCAGTGAGGACGTTACGCCAAGAAGAGAGAGAGAGAGACAAGCGGCAGTTCGCTTTGGTTGCATAACTTGTAGGCGTTATGTACACTGTGCTGTGGAAGTAGGAAGGAATAAACATATGAATATGCAAGAGTTGTATATGTAGAGAAGAGAGAAAGATACAAAGTGGATAGAAAGATACAAAGTGGGATGAAAGGGACGGGCCAGGGATTGAACCCATGACCTTCTGCATACAAATCAGAAGCGGTAGCCACTAGACCACAAACCCGTCTGTGCTGATCATTTTTCTAAATGACCAAATTTTTCTAAGTGGTCTGATTTTCGAGATACAGCAGTTTAGAATTTCTTAGACTCACTAGCGCCACCTAGCGGATAAATCTAGGATCACCGTATAGCTCTTGATGTCCTAATCAACTTTGTCGAAGACGCAATTCTTCTAAGTAGTCTGGTTCTTGAGATACAGCAGTTTAGATTTTTATAGATTCACTAGCGCCACCTAGCGCATAAACCTAGAATCAACAAGTTCATTTTCGGACAGCTCTGAATGTCCTGATCAATTTTGTCAAAGACTAAATTCTTCTAAGTGGGCTAGTTCTTGAGATACAGCAGCTAATAATTTTAAAGATCCACTTGCGCCACCTAGCGGATAAGCCTAGAATCAAATAGTTCACTGATAGCTCTTGATGTTCTGATCCACTTTATCGAAGACGAAATACTTTTAAGTGGTCTGATTCGTCAGATACAGCAGTTTAGATTTTTATAAATTCACTAGCGCCACCTAGCCGATAAACCTAGAATCAACAAGTGCACTATCAAATATTTCTTAATGTCCTGATCAATTTTGCCGAAGACGAAATTCTTCTAAGTGGTCTGGTTCTTGAGATACAGTAGTTTAGAATTTCTAAGACCCACTAGCATCACCTAGCGGATAAACCTAGAATTAATCAATCTTGATATTCTGATATTTTTTTTCCGGAGACTTTCCAGGTATACTTGTTGAGAAGACTCAAGGTATGTCGTAACTGTATTTTCTTCTATGTTGGCTTGACCTTTTCTCTTGAGCACTGTCACACCCTTGAACAATTATTTGTTTTATAAGCCTTTTTCGAGTGAAAGAGATCCACCGATTCAAGCTCAAGCTGGGAGATAAACGTAGAAAGTGGCAATTAATAATACGATGTTCATATTTTTGTGTGATATATTACTCTTTTGAAAGAAAAAAAACAGAAATCTTCATTGAATCGTGACAGTCCCGATCTGATGGCCCAACATCCCGCAATAAATCTTTCTCAATAATAATTGGCGTTCTTCGAATCATCGAAAACCTACTCAATTAACCCAAAGTGGTTGAATTTTTGCGAAGATCATCTGCGTGTTTTTTTTTTTTTTTTGTTTTCGCCCTCTAGAGCACATGTGTTTGAGCAAAATAAAAAAAATAAACAGATTTTTATCGCTCGCGCTTGGCTTGGCTTGCTTGGCAGGCAGCATGCGGCGGCGATACCGGTACGCTCGACATCCCGTTAATGTCGAAAAACGGCGCAGGAATAAAGTCGGTGTTCCACCGCGCAACGGTTTCTGACTCGGATGGTTTAGTTGCCGCCAGTCAGCACACGCCGCGGCACGCAATGACGGCGCGGCGCGGTGATATGTAGGGGCCGATGGCTCAAAATGTTTCCTATTTTTCTTTCTTGTACTACAATCATTACCAATAATTATAAAATTTCGCCTCGCAACCGGTAATCTGCATGCCAAAGCGATTAAGCATCGTACGAACTCGCAAAGTCGTAGTGATAATTTACAGTTTGCAGTGGGCGAGTGAATGCATCATCAATTTCAGAACTCTGAAGAAGCAGATGAGAGAGTTGCGTCTAAGAATCACCAGCCCTTCTACCCTGACTCTGAGAATAAATCCAGACGGAGCATTTCTCGCATGATTCCCCTTGTCAGAGAAAAAGCAGACCTTCTTCCACCACCGGATTAAGTGGTCTTGGGTGGTGGCTTTTCGTTGCGGATTAGTGCAAAGTTTTTCCACTTTTCGGCTTGCAAGCCGAGTCGAGCCGGCTGGTTGGCGTTCAAGTTGGCTTAATTAAAGCCTAATCTCGGTTGGGTATAAATCACCTGCTTGTTCGCTGATTTCATTAGGCGCAGTGATTTTTATTTTTTGCGATATTTAGTGCAGCACGCGTCGTGTTTTCCGGCGATTACGGCGTTCGTCTTTGGGGAGTCTTATTTACCTAGTTTTCGCCAGCTTTCTTCCAAGCGGTTTGCGGGACCACAAACGTATGCTGGCGCGTAGCCCTGATTCATGTGGATGAACAACAGCTTGAGATCGGTCGCCCCTAATCCGCACACAGTCGTCGTTGCGCGAGTGTGCAACGAGTGCGCGATTAACAAACTGATTAGGCACGATTGGCTGAGCATCACTGCAGCCGGAAATCTGGGCTCTTCTCCGACACGTCAACATCTCGTGAGATGGGGTACCTAGTGTAAAAGATTTAGAGCAGTTAGACATGCTGGCATTGAGTCAAGTGGTTTCTGTATCGGTTGAAGGAAACGAAAGATTTCATGATAAGAAACGAACTCGTAGCGAAAATGATATTTGCACTACTTCACTTACTAGATCTGACGAATAAAAGAGCTACATAGTTGGTACACTTAACGTTAGTGTAAGCGCAGTTACGGTTTACATCGTAGATTGGATAGGGGTTGTGGGGGTAAAGGGGATATAAAATATGTTTTTATAACTTTTTACTTCAGGTATCTCACGATATGTATTAGGGCTGATGATTCTCGAATTTGCACAGAATTTTATGAAATTTTGGTGAAATTTGAACCAATTGTTCATTTTACCCCCAAGGGCCAATAATATTAAAATTATTTCTAAATCTTTTTTTTTTTTCAAGCAAAACTCATATTTTTTCCGCCAAATATATTCTTCTATGTGTTTATTATTAATTGAGGATTTAAAACTTGTAATAATTTGAGAATAACTTACGAGAAAACCTTAGCAATGATAGGCAAAATTTACATCATTTCCGATTTTTCACGCGCTCTTAATATTTTTGGTAATTTGGTAATTGACAGAGTTATAGCAGAAAAGTGCCCTACCGAGATGGTTCCACTTCCCTACAATGCAACAATTTTGCATATTGCGACTGTTTTTCTTTTTTTTTCTTTTTTTCATCTGTATTAACGAGATTTTTAGTACTACGCTAGTTCATCTCGGGACCCACGCTTTACTTCCTTTCCGAAGGAGGAACTCAGATTTTGCGAGTTTGTCGGGAGTGGGATTGGATCCCAGGTCCTCGGCGTGATGGTCAAGTGTTCTAACCATCACCCAATCTGCTCCCGATATTGCGACTGTTGGCTGCATAATATACGACCAAAACTTTTTATCTGTTAGGCCAAATCGAATGAAATTTAAAACAATATTTTTACATACATAAGCTATCTACAAAAAAATCATTGTTATCGGTTTCGTATTTCTGACTCAAAAATTACATATATTTAAAATATTTGTTTTTTTTTATTTTTTTGTACAAGATTCCCAAAAAAGATAAATTTCTCACGTCGGAGATATCTCCATCAATACTAAACAGATTCCGATGAAATTTTGATGACATCTTTTATACATAATAAACTGTTACTTGTTGAAAAATCGACCGTTCTGATGCATGGTATCACTATTTCCGTGATGCAATTGAATTGTGGACTCCCTTCATTTTTGCTTCACTTTTTCTGTGTTGTTTTGTGTTTGAACTTCAGGGATTGTTACGGTTCCGACAGGCTTCCTTTGACGTCCAAATTTCACTTTTTATGAGCACTTAGCAATGAATCTTACCAATTTGTTTTCTACAGTACATTTCACAAATAATTGGATTGCTGCCATATTGCGGTCAATTGATTGGTTTATTGAATCAAGCCTTGTAAACATATAGATTTTGTCTAAACATGAAAAAGCAAGTAGCGTGGTGTCCATTCAATGGTGAAATTGATAATGATTCTTGTAGTTGTCTCTAGGTCAATCGATGCAGCAGACGTGAGGAAGATGGATTCTCTCTGTAGTCATGATTCGGGTTGCGATGGGTTACTCTCACTTCTATAGCTCACATACAGTAGGTATAGATGTATTAAGGGAACGATCATCATCAGGTTGTCCTACTGGTATTGATGGTAATAGAGTGGCACGGTCCTATGAGAGATTGGTAGCTCACGTCCAAATATTTTGTTTACGGGAGTTGTTGACAGTTGGTGTCATGAATTCATGACAGAGTATCAATTTAACTGAGATTTTTTTTGCGGATTTTGGAAAGTAGTTTCTAATGACATTTCTTGAGGAATTCTTGAAGCATTTTTCGATAGAATTTTTGACAGAACTTTCAATAAACTTTCTTGTAAAACAGTTTAGAAGGCAACATAAGTAACATTTTTGAGTCAAATATGCTGGAAAAGGTTCTTAAAACCATCACAAAACTAAAATAAAAGGTGCAAGGTTTTATGACGGTTTTCAAAAGCTTTACAAGACTAATTGGTCATCAAAATATTACTTGGGCAAGCCACATTTCGATGAACAATTAGTCCTATAATAGTTTTGATAACCGTCATAAAACCTAATACCTTTTTTTCTGGGTTCATTATGGCTCTCAGAAACTCTTCTAGTCTAATTAAATAAAAACAATGTTACTTGAGATCGCTTCAAATAATTTGTGCAATATTCTGAAAATATTTTGGTTTTCATACAAAGGGTTGTTGTTTGAAGCTTGCTTCTTGAGATTTGTGCGTCTGAAGTTCTGATGCACTGTTGAAGCGGGATTTCAAGACGGTTATCCGTTAAAAAAATCAAATATCCGTCATGTGTTTTGTCTCACAAACCTTACTTGGGTGAAAATTAAAAGTACAAAACAAAGACTACCTACTTAAATAGGACATTCCGTTTGCCAGTGATATAAAATCTTTATAGACTGAAAATTTAAATTTTTGAGCACAGAAAAGTCAATTCATAGTAATCACAAGTAACCAGAAATATGATGTAATGATGTTATGGATACAATACCAAATTACCGAAAGAAATTTCGTTTGGAGATGTGCGAAGTTTGATAAAAAGGTGGTACCCTTGAAGCTGATGAAATGGAAACTGCGACCGATGGTGGTATCCACAGTTACACAGGGATTTAAAATATAATCTTTTTTGAGGGGGCTAGAAGCAAAGGGGTGTAAGTGACAAAACCCCACTTTCGAGTAAATGAGGTTTACAGTTTTTCACCCATTTTTCATCTCATACACAATGTATGGAGTTTCAAAATGAACCCAATTTTCTCCGATTTATTGTAATTTTTCGAGTCATCATGAAAATAATCTTAAAAATAATCTTAAAAAAGTTCCTGAAAGCTTGAAATCTGAAGATTTCAGCTCAAAATCGACAAAATGGTTACTAGGGTGTCCCTTTGCATTTGTAGGGGAACTGACGTTTCTTCAGCAGTTTCATTCTCTTCGTCATGGGAGTTTTCAAGTTGAATTGGCCTCAAATCTCAAAGAGTTGTCCTTAAATCCTTCCCAAATAAGCTGAGTTATATGCCGATAATACTCCTAGTCACCCTATCTAGTATGGGAAAATACACAGGAACCTCTTTTCATGTACAGACTGGGCTGTACAGTGTACAGGCATAAATTAAAAATGTGTATAAATTAAAGAAGGCACAAAAAGAGGGGCATTACTTTCAGAATTTTCAGGGAATTTCAGGAGTCTTCTATGGGCGTTCTGTCAGATTTTGTTGGCGTTTTAATGGGAAATTCAGGGGCACTTCAATAGTATTAAGGGAGTTTCGAGGACGTTTCAAGGGTCTTTAAGGGCAATTCAGGAGGTCTCAGGATCCTTTAAAGGGCGTTACATGGGGTTTGAGGGGCGCTTCAAGGCAATTCAGTCACTTCTGAGAGTTTCGGAGAGTCTCAGGAATATTTTAAGGGCGTTCCTGGAAGTTTTAGCAGCGTTTGATAGCATTTCAGGGGTGTTTCAAGAGGTGCATTTCAAGAGGTTTATGGAGCCTATTGAAGGCGTCCAAAATAGTTTCAGATGCATATTAAATTGATTATGATGATTTAACCCTCTAATACCCAAATTTTTGATTTTGATCTAAATATCATTTTTCGTCATCTAAAATCGATTTAAACATGTTTTGGAAGATGATTCTTTTTAATTCTCGATTTTGTGATTTTCGGTTTTTGATTTTTCTAATTTTTATTTTTGAACATCCACACTAGGGTGGCCCACACTTATATGAAAAACAAAAATTTCGAAAAATGCCAAATCTTACCTCCTCAATCAGTTGTTTTGGACTCCCAGAAGCTACGTTCAAAATTTGAGCAAAATCGGTTGAGCCTAAGGGGGCGCTCAAAACACTTGAAGTTTGTATGGGAAAACTTGGCCAAATGTATGCAGAAATTTTAAGTTTACGAATTTTGCCGCTAGGTGGCGCTGTGTGCGTTCAATAATCAAACTCTTTGGTATTATTGTAGGTGACTATATGCCAGAGAACTTTGTCGAAGACCGCACAGTGATCCGACGGCTGTGAAAAAAGTTATACCCTAGGCAAAGTGAGGCAAAATATTGAGATTTCATTATTGATATTATTCCATTACATGTATTGGAAAAATATCAATAAAGTTTATCCTCACTTTTCCTAGGGTATAACTTTTTTCACAGACGTTGGATCACTTTGCGGTCTTCGACAAAGGTGTTTGGCATATAGTCACCTACAATAATACCAATGGGTTTGATTATTGAACGCTTACAGCGCCACCTAGCGGCAAAGTTCGAAAACTTAAAATTTCTGCATACATTTGGCCAAGTTTTCCCATACAAACTTCAAGCGTTTTGAGCGCCCCCTTAGGCTCAACCGATTTTGCTCAAATTTTGAACGTAGCTTCTGGGAGTCCAAAACAACTGATTGAGGAGGTAAGACTTGGCATTTTTCGAAATTTTTGTTTTTCATATAAGTGTGAGCCACCTTAATCCACACACTTTTATATTTTTCCTTGAAGCCTCTTTGGGATACCGATTTTTTGAGACGAAAATATTTTGAGATTTTAGGATTATTGTTGAAATATTTTTATATTAAATTTTTTTCAATGAAAATTTTATTTTTCGTGTAATTTAAAGGAAAGTAATTTTAGAGTGTATTCGACTCCCTTAAACTATTCTACTATGATAGAATGATTTGGGTAAAATCTAAAATATGTTAATTTTAGCGATTCAATACAAAATAATCAATGATTTCTTAAAGGTGACTAAAACATCATTTTTTCAATGATTTTTGAAAAATGTAAATACGCTTTAGAAGACACCAAAAACCATTTTAAGATATACAAAACAGTCCTAAATATCACCCAAAAATATAAAAAAATTGATTGTCCACGAAACAAAAATTACAAAAATTTTCAAACTATACCCCGTCTAAAGGCGGGGTTGGGTATTAGAGGGTTAAAGGGCGTTTCAATGGGTTTCAGAAGAATTTTGAGGCATTTCAAGTCAGGGTCGTATCTGGTGGTTTTAATAACACCCTTAAATCAAGCGCATTTCAGGGGCGTTTCAAAAGATATTGTGATATGGTCTCTGAAAAACCTCTGAAACTTCCTGAAATTACTCCACAATCCCCCTAAAATCCCCTTGGACTCCATGTAACGCATCTGAGATTCCACCAATCCCCCGAAAAAGACTACGTAACGCCTCTGAATTTCGCCGAAAATAATCTGAAACTGAAATGCCTCCGGAATCCCCATAAAACCCCCTTGGACTCTTTTTTGTAGCGCTCCTGAGACCCACCAAAATCCACAAAAACGCCTCTGAAACCAGTCTAAAATGCTCTGAAACTTCCTGAAACGCAACTGAAACCCCTTTAATACCTACTTGGATCCCATGTAACGTACGTGAGACCCTCGGAAACCCCCGAAAACGTACCTGTAACGCCTCCAAAACCCGCCGTAAAATCCTCTTTTTATGCAGGGTATATAAAAGGTGCATGAATTAAAAGTGCTTAAAAATAACATGCATAAACAAAGGTTTTAGTGTAAGTTTTATCTACATAAAATTATCGAAAAATAAATGCGAAAAAATGTTTACACATTTATTGCACCTAAACACAATTTGGCCATTTCAAAGTGTTCTTATTTATAACTACAATTCAATATCTTTCAAAAAGAAATTTTCGCAAAAACCGCAGTTGGCCATTTTTTTTTTTAATTTTTAGTTTATCAAATGATTTTAATATGGAACGAACTCACCGAAAAACATCAATCCCTGTGTCCAGTGATTATGCGCTCCCTAAAGCTTTCATTTTTCATGTTTAAGTATTTTGCATAATAATGATATTATGCAAAATGCTTAATCAACTTAATAAAATTTCGAATTAGGTTTTTGAGATCTCGACAATAATTGACAAAATATTACAAGCTACGATTAAAAGCATATCGTTTAAAATCAATGTCTGTTTCTATGTGAGCAATTTGGATAAGAAATTCGTAGAAGACAAAGCCCTAAAAATACCAAAAGAGCAGTAAAGAGAGCAATCCCGAAAGAGGTGTTATGAAACTCTAAACTCAGTTGAATGCAAACAATTGGAAACACCTGGGAAACCCTCCATTCCTACGTCAATGGTGCTGAACGAAAGTGAAAATAACCCGTCTCAATTCCTCACCCACAAAGAGGGTTCATGCTTCGAGTCCAGCAGATTCGTGAGGAATTTATCGCATCCAATGGACGCAAGATTCGCCGTGCTCCCAACAACAACGCCAACGTGTAGAGGTATTGGACTCGCCAATTTGCGAGGTGCGAAACAGTTTGCATATTTGTTACACCTGAATAGTTTTGCGCGTTTTCGTTCGCTGATTCGAGAGGCACTTAATCGCCCGTGTAGTGTTACTTCGATCACGCTCTTGTTGTTAGAGGGGTACTCCTTATTTGGGGAGGTGGCTGGTGGGTACCTACTTACTTGCGTCGATTGTAAACACAACATATACAAAAAAAGTAAGTGTCGATGGGAAAATAGGGCCCCAGATTGGGCGGCGGCGGCGTCGGAGTTTGCAATCTTTAGATTTTTGCATGTGAAAAAGTCAAGTCCGCATTGAGAGGCGAAGCGGGATCGCAACATAACCAAAGCTGACGAAATACACACCCCCTTCGAACAAAAGATCGACATTCCTTGGTGGATTGTCGGTTTTTTTTTTCTTCTTGAGCCCCCTGTTTGAAAGTTGGCACATTTTTTTTCTGGGTATTGTTCTTATGGCACTCCAATGCGACCGACGACGACGTCACCCAGACCCAGCAGCTGTAGCCCCCGTTTCTATTTCTAATTTCCCTTTCCTTAGTACACTCCAAACTTAGCATATTAACCTCCTTCTTGTGTATTATAGTGCTTCCATCATTTTCACGCTCCATTGCGTCGCTGGTCGTCGGTTCGCTTCTTTGTTTACTTCGTTTCTGTTTTTTCTTCGTCTTTCTTCTGGCTCTCCTAGTCTCTGGCTCTCTAGCTCGCGATGTTGCAATTTTTTTATGCTTTTGCATTGAGCTTGATGAGCTATTTCTTCCAGTAGTTGAGTGTAAATTAAAATAATTGCATCGACTTATGCATACACATTGCGCTCTTGGCTTCGGATTCCTCTCATCCCCCTTAGGGGCTGATAGACTGATGATGATGCCCCGTCGTCGTAGTAGGAGTCTCCTTTGGGGTACCAGCGAGGTTGAGCAAATATGTTTGCTCATTTTTTCCTTCTTCTTCTAATAAAGCCGCCGCCGCGCCTCACTATACTGTTGTATAGTGCCTTTGTAAAGTACGTACCTCTTGCTTTGTGCAGTTTGGCGTTGGTAATGGAACTTTTTCCCTTGGGCAATTAATTGTACTATTTGTTTTCATTAAGGGAGCTGGTTTCCGGGATGTACTTTCGCTTTTTATTGCAACTGAACGGGAAAGTTCTTAATTTGCTGATGGAATTCGCTGCTTTGCTGCTAAGTACGTCTTCTTCGTTGGAAAATGTCGTGTTGGAGATGCCTGAGTTCAATTAACCGAGACGATTGTTTTCGTAATGAATATCTAGCTTGGCAATAGAGTATCTTTAGGCCTGCTATGCAAATACGAATGCAAAATGGTCAATTATCAAATAAACTTTTAGTTTCATAGAACACTAAGTCACTGACAAGCACAGATATTCATCGGTCACTCTTTAACGATCTTTTTAAAACTTCATCGGTGCCATCAACATCGTTAACAAGGAAGCCAGTATAGTTCGACCATGTCTTGTCTCACTTTCCTCTCTTTTAAGAAGATCAGCAAACTAAAAGCTTTCCCTGTAGACAACGGCACCCGCGCGTGCCGTTGTCGACAGACGAATTAGCTTGTTGTTAGCTTGTATCTTGGGCTCAAGCGTAAAATACACGAACCAGATATGATTCCATCCGATAAAAAATGCACACACCTTTCCCGTCGGGCCGAGCCTTGATCGGTGATCGAACGCCCACAACTCATAGTCCGCCCACCCACGCGATCACCAGTTCCTCATCAACAAGATGCTGTGTTGAGCGATACAACGAGCCCTCGTTGCTTGTTGCTGATCCATCATTTGAAGTGGCATTGATCGCGCTCGGTGTTAAATTACACCACAGAATTACACTCCAAATTGCGGACTAGCTAGTTTGCGAGCTTTTGGGGGTTGTCAATCAGAAAGGGGGTCTCAATTGCTCTCGGTGCTTACCCAATTGACGTTGTCTGTCGGAAAGGATGTGATTGCAGACTTCGGAACAACCATTTGGTCGGAGGTCGAAACTCCGAGGGGTTTAGAATGCAGCGGAAAGGTAATTTTGTGCGAAAGTTGTTTTCTGGGGCTAATTTGGCGTTGTTTTGGACCAGCATTGGCGAGGCAAGGTGAACTCTTGGGGGAAAATACTAGCAATTGTAATAGCTGCCAGTTTGTGTTGCAAATAATAATTCACTGGTGTCGGTGCTGTACACAATGCATTAGAAATGTTAAATTCCTCAAAAATTTCACCGTGAGATATTCTTTAACAAATAAAAATGAAAATGTTGTCTACAATATTTCCAAACAAAAGAATATTCACGAATTTCTGTAGAAATTTATTACACCCGATTTTTAATTTTGTGTACGGGTCTGGTGTTTGCTATAACTTAGTCAATTTTTAATCGATTCTCATTAAATTTTGTACACGGATAGTACTAATCGTGCCTACATGTATACAAAATTTCATGAGAATCGGTTGAGAATTGACTGAGTTATAGCCAAAACCAGACCCGTGCAAAAGAATAATCGCTTTTGCTAATTCCGATAAGCATCACGTCTAAAATTATTGTGGGCTTTTCATCAAAAATTGTTGTTAATACAAAAGTGCGGTCATCCGGACACGCTGGGTCAGTTTTTCCTGTGACAGAATTTCTTGTTGACACAAAAAATCGGCCACTGCTTTCCTATCGCCATCAGACAGACATCACAAACACATAAGTACGGTCATCCAAACATGCAGTAGACTTTCAAATTGTCATCATTAGACAGAATTTCTTGTTAATCCAAAATTGCGGTCGTCCAGACACACTGTGAACTTTGAAATTGTCGTCAGTCGACAGCTTTTATTGTTTATCCAATACTGCGGTCGTCCAGACACGCTGTGAACTTGTAAACTGTCGGCATGAGACAGAATTTCTTGTTTACCCAATACTGCGATCGTTCAGACACGCTGAGAATTTTTAAACCATGAGCCATAAAACATAATTTCTTGTTTATACAAGAGTGTGTTCATCCGAACATGCCGTTGACTTGTTTTCACTGTCGTCATGCGACAGAATTTTTTGTTAACGTGAAAGTTCGGCCATCCGAATACGCTATGAGCTGCTTTCCTATTGCCATGAGACAGAATTTCATGTTAACACGAAAGTACAGTCATCCAGACACACTGTAGACGTTCAAATTGTCACCATGAGACAGAATTTCTCGTTAACCCAAAACTGCGGTCGTTCAGACACGCTGTGGACATTGACACTGTCGCCAGTAAACAGAATTTCCTGTAGCACAAGAATACGATCATCCGAACACACTGTGAACTGTTTTTATTGACGCCATGGTACAGAATTTCTTGTTAAACTTCCGTAACTCGCGCGATTGACTACCTGCGTCAGCACCACGCTAATGCTGAGTACAAAAGGCGAGATTTTTTCAACGTGTTGTACAAAATACAACAGCGCGATCGTTCGTGCGTTAACACAATAATAAGGGCATGTAGACATGCAATAGACTATGTTTTACTGTCGCCATGAGACAGAAGTTCTTGTTAAGACGATAGTACGGTCATCCGGACACCATGATACATAAGCAGCGGTCATCCGGACATACTGTGAACCGTTTCATACTGTTTCCATGAGAAAAAACTTCTTGTAAACATCAAAGTGTGGTCATTTGATCACGCTGTGAACTTTGAAACTGTTATCATGAGACAGAATTTCTTGTCAACACAAGGGTTCGGTCATCCGGACACGATTAGAACAGGTTTTACTGACGCAATGAGACAGAATTTCTTGTTAGCACAATACATGTTTTATATTTTCAGGCACGCAAAAAACCTAATATGAAATAGGTACCTATTTTAAAATATTTTCTCAATAATATTTTCTCAATTCACCACAACTATTTCAGAGAATGCAGTGTTTTGACGGGTAATTTCTCAATAATTTAGTCTATTTTTTCTTCTTTCAACCCTTTCCGGGGATTCTGAAGAGGACATAGAAGACAGAGAAGACAAAGAAGACAGAGAAGACAGAAAAAGACAGGGGAGACAGAGAAGACAGAGATGAACAGATTAGACAGAGCAGACAGAGATAAATAGACATGAACAGATTAGACAGAGAAGACAAAGAAGACAGAGAAGACAGATAAAACAGAAGACAGAAAACAGAGAATATAGAGAAGAAAGAATACAGAGAAGGCAAAAGTCAGAGAAGACAAAGCAGACCGAGAAGACAGAAAAGACAGAGAATACAGAGAGCAAAGAAGACAGAGAATACAGAGAGCAAAGAAGACAGAGACGACAGAAAATACAGAGAAGACAGCGAAGGCAGAGAAAACAAAGAAGCCATAGAAGACAGAGAACCCAGAGATGACAGAGAATACAAAGCAGAAGGAGAAGACAGAGAAAACAAAGCAGACAGAGAAGACAGTGAAAACAGAGAAAACAGAGAAGATAGAGAAGACAGAGACGACAGAGAAGACGGAGAAGATAGAGAGAACACAGGGGACATAGAAGATACAGAATACATAGAAGACAGAGAAGACAGTGAAGGCAGAGAAGACAGAGAATACAGAGAAGACAGAGAAGACAGAGAAGACAGAGAAGATACAGAAGACAGAGAAGACAGAGAAGACAAAGAAGACTGAGATGACAGAGAGGGACGACAGACAAGGCAAAGACGGCAGAGAAGGCGGGGAAAACAGAGAAAATATAGCAGAAATTTCTTCTGGGGAATGGCGAATCCCTTCTGGGAGATTCCCAGACGGGATTCGTCATTCTCTGAAGAGATTTCGTGGAAATCCTCAGAAGGGATTCATCGTAATCGTTAGAAGGAATTCGTCGGAATCCCCTGAGGAATTCTTCGGAATCACTTGTAGGAATTCTTCGGAATCCCCAGGAGGGATTTTTTGGAATCCCCATGAAGGATTTTTTGGAGTCCTTGGACCGAAATTTGTACCTAATAACGATTTATCTCTCAAAACCGATTAATCGCCTACCCTAATTCATAAATATTACGTTAAACTTAATTAGCCCCATCGAACGGATCACAACAAACGATCCAATTAAAATTCATGAGATTTCCTCGTATCCCATATCGCTTTAGTAAGTCACTGCATCGTCGTCGTCAGTCAGTACCGTTGCTGTCGCGTTTCTCATACTGCACATAAATTCCACCGAAAATGGGCGAAACCAGACTCGTCAAACAATCGAAAGGGTCCTCCATTTTCCCTTTACTGCATGTAACTCAGCGGTGACGACGCGTGCACCATAGCTACCACCAATCGGAAAAAAGTGTGAGAAAATGGTTAATCTGAGCCGAAGTCGTCGTCGCTCATTCAAACCTCCGCACCGCAGCAACACCCATAGTGAGTGAGATTAGATAAATGTTATTGGTATCAACCACTTGACTTTTATGCGACAGCTAATGGCGCTGTTTCTTCAATGACGACAACGACAACGACGGCGACGAAGACTGGGATCAACAATAACGACGACAGGCCTCCAAATTGCATTAAAGGAAATGGATAGCTGCTGCAGCTGGATAGTTTTACGAAAATAGTACCAGTTCTGGACAATGTTGTTTCAAATTCGAGTGTTTAAATATGCACTGACAAAATTAGAACTTTGTATGATTCACGTGTATATCACGGCTTTCATGAACGAAATATGGTTTTAAAACTGTTTTAAAACCGTAATAAAACCAAAAAAAATCTTTATGTACTTATTGAATATTTAAAACAATCTGAGAACACCTACAATTGGTACCCTTACCCTAGATGCATCAAGACACGACAAACAACGGTGGATCGCACTGGAATTTACATAAATTATGTCCGGATGAATGGATGACTGGTTCGGGCTGCATGTCAATGCGTTTGCGTTGTGGTGGCTGGATTTGAGTTTTCTTGTTAGGTACGAAATGGAAACTAATCGACGACGACGCGGTGTGACACCATTACATTGATTCGAAACACCTGATGTGGTGTGCGACGAAGCGATGCGATGTTTGACCGCGCAGGAAGTTGGTCGTTATCGCCAAACTGGACTCCGCGTCTCTCCGTGGCCACACGGCTTTGTTTGCACTTTCGTGAACGCGTGAGAGGTTAACGAAAACGCGACTGGCCAGTGCCATTTTCGGGGAGAAATGTCAAACGGCATCGCTTTTGGATCCCGGCCCGACAGCTTCACAGCCGAACCTTCCGGGTTCGGTTTCCTGGGAATCAACCTTTTGGGATCAGGCAAAAGTGTTGAACGTGTGAAATGGACGGGGAAGCTGATCATCACGATCTCGGGGCCATGTTTATCTGGTGTTTCGAGTTGGAAGCAGGTAGGTGGTGGTTGATAAGTGGCTAATTTAAATTGTGTTCAAAGTTGACTTTGCGAGATGGATTGGTATCGAATAGAGAAAAGGAAGATGAATTGAAGACATGATCGGTTGGGTTGCAAGTTTCGTCTGGATGATTGTTGACTTTCTGGAATTTTCGGCTCAGTCTTATTTTTTTTCCAATTTCAATCAAATATTTAGGCCCTGGAGATGGTCCAATAGTTGAGTCGAACCGAAACGTCGGCGATGATAAAAGATAAAAAAAGCTAAAATCACCAGAAAGGCAAAGATCGGTTGTTTCTCAAGGCGCATTAAGTACCCCAAATCATTTTGGAGTTTGATCACTGAAATACTTCAAGTCCCACAACGTCTGCAATTTACAGGCTTTACAATCCAATGTACCATAAATGCCAAAAGCTAACACAGGATTTTATAAAGTATCAAATAATACCATGAATCATCTCAAAATAGCAAGAAGTAGGGGGATTAGGGGCATAATGGACACCCCTGTTTTTGCCGAAACCGTTGACTTTTTTGTAAAACTTTTAATGCATAAGTGTAAAGGAACAAGTCATGGTTCTATTTTTCAAAAGTACCATATATATTGCTCCAAAATAACCAAAATATCATTGAGATTGAAACATGATTTTCATATGGTGCAATTCTTATAATTTCGAAGCAGCATCAAATAAGGTAATACGAGTGTTGGAGTGTGTCCACCATAAAAACAGGTGTCCATTTCGCCCCGTACCTTCCCTGCCAGCCCTGAAAAACACACGGTTTATAATTCATTATTTCTTCACAATTAAGACATTCTACCTCCTGTAAATGATTGAAAGACGTAGGAAACATGTTAGAATTGTAAGTCAACTGATAATATGTTCAGTTTTACTCTGTTATACAGGCCTAACGTACTCATTTGCTTAGGGTGTCCATTATGCCCCTAATACCCCTACTTCATAATATTATAGAATACCAAGAAATGACACAAAATACCATGGATCATCAAAAATACCTCATTGATACGCTCAGAGTATCAGAAAATACAAAGCCTTAACATGCAACATTGATATCCTGAAATACCATGGAATATCAAGGAGTGTCACAGCGTACGATGAAATACGAATTCGAAGTATCCCCAACGAGTATCATCAAATGGGTACCACGAAATACCATGGAATACTAAATAATATCACCGAGTACTTTGAAGCACATGACACCAACGAGTGCCATGGAATATCACAGAATATCGAGAGGTAACATGGTGTGCACAAAAAAAATACCGCAGTATAGTAAGGAGTATCATGAATTAACGAAGAGCACAATGGAATATTTCAGACCATGGAGTATTTCATAATATCACGGAATGGCTCAACTAAGTACAGCACCAATGCAATGGGTACCACAATATACCATGAAGTACTACGGAATGCCAAAGACTATTACGAAATACATTAAATTGCCTCAGAATACCAAGGAGTACAAAGGACCACCATGAAATACGCCAGAGTTTCACAAACCGCCAAAAAGTATCATGAAGTACCTCAAAACATTTCAAATGAGTATCACGGAAGGTCGGCTCCTGAGGCACGTTCTCCTCCATTTGGGAAATTTGTGCCATACTATGACGTACCTCTCACAGAACACTATGCCATAATGCAGAATATCAAGACATTTCTAGCAGTCCACAGATTGCGGAATAAAATGTGACGTATCACGATATATCATGGAGCCCCGGTAAAGAGTACGCAAAATACAGCGAAGTACTTCGAAGTACTGCCAGTAATCCCAGCAAGAGATTTGGAGAAATTCCCAGAAGTTGATGTATCGGAATCCTCAGAAGATGATTTGCCGAAATCCCAAAGATGGATTCTTCGGAAGCTTCAGGAGGGCTACTTCAGAATTCCCACAAGAGATTCTTCGAAATACTCAGAAATGCCTCTCCGAAACCCCAAAAGGTCCTCTAAAAAATTTTCGGATTCTTCGGAATCCCCAAAAGAGATTCTTAAGTATTTTTAAAAGGGATTTGTCGGAATCCCGGAATCGGATCAGGAAAAGATTCATCGCAATCCCCAGAAGGGATTCGCCGGAATCCCTGGATGGATTCGCCAGAATCGTCAGAAGAGATTCACCAAAATCCCCAGAAGGGATTCGCCGGAACCCCCAGAAAGGAATCGTTGGAATCTCCAGAAGGAATTCGCCGGAACCCCCAGAAGGGATTCGCGGGAATCCTTAGAATGGATTCGGCAGAATCCCCAGAGGATTCGTCGTAATCTCTAGAAGAGATTCACAGAATGGATTCGCCGGAATCCCCAAAAGGGTTTCGCCAGAATCCCCAGAAGAGATTCGCCGGAATCCCCAAAAGGGATTTGTTGGAATCCCCAGAAGGGATTCGTCGGAACCCCCCCGAAAGGATTCGTCGGAATCTCCGGAAGAGATTCACCGGAATTCCAAGCAAGAATTCGCCGGAATCCCCAGAAGGAATGCGCCGGAATCCCCAGAAGGAATGCGCTGGAATCCCCAGGAGAGATTCTTCGGAATCTCCAGAAGGGATTCGCCGGAATTCCAAGTAGGAATTCGTCGGCATCCCCAGCACGGATTACGACGAATCCCTTCTGGGGATTCCGACGTATCCCTTCAGGGTATTCCGATGAATCTCTTCTGGGGATTCCGAAGAATCCCTCTTGGGGATTTCGTAGAATTTCTTCTTGGGATTTGAAGAGACCTTTCCTGGAGCTCTGGGATTCTGAAGAATCCATTCTTTGTATAACAGCAAATTATCTTCTGGGGGATTCTGACGAATTTCCTGCTGGAGATACCGACAAATCCACATCTTGCCATAGTTACACAACAATCATATCGCTTTTATCTCTCTCACTACTTTTTGCCCGTCATTTATCTATCACCACCGTTTTCGAGAAAAGCGTGATAATCTGCCTAAACCGTCTTGAATCCATAGCCCCAAGTCCATACATCGCTACGCTTCGTTAGAAATTTGATTAGATTCGCCTGCCATCGCAACCTTTCCGGCAAACCAGAATCGATCGATCGAATCACGGAGGGGGAGCAGCCGCCAGCCAGCTGTATTACATAATTCCACTCCACGCCAGCCATGGCTGATGCCCCGTTACGTAGCAGCATCAAATTAAGGGCGAACCGTTCGTTGTTGTTGATGCTGTGAAAATGACCGCAAGAAGAACCTCTAGTGATCATCCTAGTCCCAAGTTGGACTGTTGGCATAGGTTCCCCACAACTCGTCCGGAGCTTGCTTACCGGACCAAAAGGCGGGAGGTGCATTATTATCGCTGCAGTATCACCCAACAGTCAGTCAGTACGACGAAGATGCGGATGATGATGATAATCATCATCATCTTCGGCCAGTCGGCGATGATTCGATGGTGGTAAGTAGGGTCATTATCGGACTCAGGAGGCCAGCGAACCCCCCACCGTGGCCGTGTGCCGTTTGACGTACCACCGAGAGTTCGACGTGGAGGAATGCAGCGGAATGGCGGGTTTCGTTCGTCGATGATCGACGGTCGCCGGATGGGATCGACCTTGAACGAAAGATGCTGCTGAAAGGAAGACGTTGTTGTTAATCTTTTCGGTCGGGGCATCGCGGCTGGCTGCAGTGCGGCGGCGCATGACTGATTGGATGGCTGATTCGAGGCGATTTTGAGTTTAGTGGCTTTATGATCGATTTGGCACGCTTCTTTCGCGGGGTAATGGAAAGAGAGTGCTTGTGAAGTGGGCGCATTATCTTTTTTTTCTGGTCATGCGCAAAGCTACGATTAAATTTTCTGGATGAAAGAGGAACTGTGGTTTTAGAAAATCGACACTTAAAAGCATTTATGGGGTATAGAGGTCACTTTCAAGAAAATATGGAGAAAATAAAACAAATCGGGTTATGCGATTTAACGATTTAAGTATAAAAAGTTGTAATACAAAAGAAAGCAGGGCTTGGTGGTCTAGAGGCTACCGCTTCTGATTCATATGCAGAATGTCCTGGGTTCAATCCCTGACTCGTCCCTTTCCTGCAACTTTGTATCGTTCTATCTACCTTACTCTCTCTTCTGCATATACATCTCATGTATATTCGTATCTTCGTAGCCATCACTAGAACCACACACGGATTGAAAAAAAGCCGTTTCTCTTCCTTCCAATTTTCATCACAGTACTGTATGATAGATTGACAGATTGAACGTCTATAAGTTATGAAACCAAACAAACTGTGCCGCATCACAGCAATTTTCACTCAATCACTTCACGCCTGGCATCCATGCACCAATGCGTGAACCCCTATGCAATAAATAAATATTTCCCTACAACACTCCGGCATCCGTATGACCTTGTGCAGGCGCAGAGGACTCAACGTCTTGTTGGCAACGAACAATTAATGTACTGTACTGTAAGTTGTGATGATTCAGGAACCACCAAACTATACTACAGGTTCCAAGAATCACCGCTTTCAGGATGCTGTTCAAGTCCTTCTTCAATTTCAACTCGTCTATGGACAACTCCGAGAGGACAACCGGAACTCTACGGACGTCCTCCAGGTGCCACATCTGCTTCAACTCCTCCGCTAAGTCGTGGTACTTGATTATCTTGCCGGAGAACGTTGATTGGACATTATGGTCTAACGGTACAACGATGTCGATGAGGGTTACCCGCTTCATCCTTTTATCGTAAACCACAACGTTGGGCCGGTTGGCACAAATGAGGACGTCCGTAATGATCTCGCGATCCCAGTTTTCCTTCGGCCTACTAGGCAGAATGTTTTACTCGCAGTGTTCCCAAAAAGTAAAGAGAAACATCATTTAAAAAAATGTGAAGTCATATTTTATTGAATAACAATTTTTCTGTTGGTTTTACGTGTTAGGCGTCTTTGGCAATATGAAAGATGGCAATGTAATCTATATAAATCCATATCGGTTACATTTTCAAGGTAACGTGGAAAAAAGTTTCAACTCGTGCAAATGAAAGTTTGACTTTTTCATAGTACTTCCCATACAAACTTTGAATGGCGTGTGCTCAGTCAAATTTAATTCAAATGAACTCAAATTTTAGTAGGACAATCAGAACCCAAATTGGCATCAATTAAGCATAGGGGAGCGAAAATTTCAAAATTTGCATCGGTCTACAGTACAGCTTTATGCAATTATTTTCCAGAACCGGGTCCGGCTGGTACTTGTAGTAGGGTACAAATTTGTCCACCAAGTTGTATTAACTTTGAAGCAATCTGTTGGTGCACAACATTGGCAGCTTCGTTGTGATGATCGAGGTAAGCTGATCCAGCTAACACTGAACAGCCTGCAACGAAATGCTCGATCGTTTCCCCTACTGCGTTGCACTTCCTACAGCGGTCCTCCACGTCTTCATGCAATATGTAGGTACCGCTAATTATTCTTCGTCGCAATTACCCGGTCCTGGATGGCTACCATGCAACCTTCCGTGCCCGAGAAGAGGTCATCCCGCACCAGCCACGCGTTCGACGCCGTCTAATCAATGTGCTCGAGCTCCAGTTGATGGGGGTGCATTCCATGCAACTCATTCTGCTTCCACGCTACGATCATCTCGTCAACGGTCTTGATGTCGCAGTTCAGTTGGTAATCCTCCTGCGCCAGATGCAGGGCGCTGAAACCGTGGTCAGCGTCAGCTTCACATACAGTGCGGTACATTTCATTCTCGCTTTTTACGAAATATGCCCACAACTGCTGGATCTGGGAAACACATAGTGCCTGGATATTGGTGACGCCTCATCCTTCTACTGCGCGTGACAGGGTGACTCTTTCGATGGGCGACATTTAATGGCGCTTGCGGTGCTTAGTGAACGCCATTCGAACTGCTCGTTCTAGCGCCTCGAGGTCACTCTTGGTCCACATTACCACCCCAAAGCTGTAGGTCAAATGGGACACAGACAGCAAACGTGTTGATCGCCTTCAACTTGTTGACGGCTGATAGAAAGCTTCTCAGAACACAGTTGACACGATGCAAGAACTTGTCCTGTAGTTCTTTCTTGCGTGGCTGTGTGGCGAATGCCTCTAAGTTGCAGGAAGCCGAGGTATTTGTACGCTTCGCCTTCAACCTTATTCCGAATCTTCTCCTGTTCGTTGACGCGGAAACAGCTGGCGTCCACTACTTGACCCAGGCGAAGATGGACTGACCGATATTTGCCAGTTCCAAACTCCACCCGGATGTCGTTGCTGAACACCATCACAATCTGCAACAGTTGATGCAGCCTCTGTACTGATTCCGCAAACAGCTTCAGGTCGTCCATAAAGAAGGTGTGGGTTATTCTTGAACTCCTTCCTCCACTTTTTAGTTGGTAGCCATAGTTGCATTGGTTGAGTGCTTTGTTGAGGGAGTTCATATCGAGGTAGAACCATAGCGGAAGAAGGGTATCGCCTTGAAATATCCCCCTCCTGATGCTGAGAGTTCTGGACCGCAACACAGTTGTTCCGTCGGTAATTTGTAGGGACGTGCTCCACATCCCCATCGCGTGTTACATCAGCCTGATGACGTAAGAAGATACGAGTGCGGTACTGAGTCGTACGCCTTCTTGTAGTCACTGTACGCCATGCTCAGGTTCCTCTGCTTTGCGGTTGCTTGACCCACAATGACTGCATCTATAATGACCTGATCTTAGCCGCCTTACGTGTTTTGCGACACCCTTTTTGTTCCTCGATCATCACGTTGTTGGCATCGCAGTGGGCCTGTATCCTCTTCGCTATTACCGTCAACAGCACTTTGTACAGATTCGAAAGGCACGTACTATACTGGTCTGTACTTTGCTGGATCAGCTGTGTTTTGGTCCTTCGGTAGAAGAGAAGTGATTCCCCTGGTAATGAACTCTGGTAGATGCGTGGGGTCTTCGTGAGTTTTTTATACTAAAAATTGTGCACGAAATCAGGTCCTAGTGCAGCCCAATTTCTGGTATACCGGGTAGCCTCACGTATATCCTGGGCGGTTACTACGACTGCGTTCATGTCTCCAATTCCATTACACTGTCGCTCTTCTTCTGCCAAGCACATCCCATCGTCGTTGTGTTGGACAGGGTTCTCCCATAGATTGACCCAGAACTGCGTGACGTCGCCAGTCTCCGGAAGGCCTTGTCCATAATCAGACTTGTCGTTTCGTATGCAGTTGTAAAACACCCTTTCGTTAATGTTGAACATCCGAAAGAACATTGTTCTTTCCGCTTCAAACATTCTCCATTACGCCGCAATCGTTTCGCAAGAGCATTCAACCGCTGTACATGAGTGTCAAGGATCTCCGTAATGTTGACTTCAGTGAGATCTGGGAGTTCAGCAGGCTTCACAATTTCAGCAACAAAGCGAACTAGCCTCGTTGATCGATTTTCCTGCTTGTACTATGTTAATAGACTAATCTTGGTCCGCAATGTAGCGATCTGGTTCTCCAAACGTCGCATCCACGCGGGTTTTTGTATGCTGGGGCGTGTGCGCCCTTCACCGTCTCCTTGCGGGCGCGTCCGTAATCACAGCATCTTGAAAACAGCCACCGCCCCTGAATGCACAGTAAACTGCAGATCATCGAGGTTTTGTACGGCCTCCAAGTACTGTGGCAAAATATCCTAGTTTAAGATGCTTACTGCACTTCTTAACAGATAGGAATTCCGCAGCTTTGGTATTAGGTGCCGAAACATGGGGTCTGTCCCGTCCCACGGAACTGCGTGACTGCTGTGGCCATGTGGAGCGCTAGTTTGTCTCGTAGTTGCTGTCCTATATCCACTGTTGGTCCTGGAGCAGTGGGTGCAGTCGAATCACAACTCTCACTTGCGTTCGATGCATCCTGCCCAACAGAACTCCTTCTCGACGTATCTCTCGGTCATTTTTTCTGGGATCCCTCAAGCACTTCTTTCTGGGATTTCTCCTGGAAATCTCTCAAGCTCAATGAGAAACAAATTCCTTTAGAGGAAGAGATTTTTTCTGGTGGAATCTAAGACGAAATATGTGGAGGAATTGCAGAACGGTTTTCTTGAGAAATTTTAAGGATAACTCGTTGAGAAATCTAAAACAAAAAAAAATAGGGAAATCCCAGAAGAAATATCCTTAACAATACCAGATGAAAATTCTGAAAAATATAATCAGAAGCAAGCCTAGGAAGAATGACAAACTGATCTGTTGTAGGAGTTGTAGATGGGTCTCCAAGAGTAGGAGAAATTGCCTGAAGAAACTTTTTGAGAGATCTCAGAAGGAACGGCTTGAAGAATCGGAAAAGGACTTCTGCAGGAGTCCCAGAAGAAACATCTGGAGGAATTCCAGAACGAATTCCTAAAAAAAGCTGAGGAAATTCCTTGAAAATACCAAAAGAAAGTTCGGTTGAAATCCCAGAAAGAGCTTCTTGAGGTCTTCCAGAAAGGATTTCTGAAAACAAAGCCGAAGGAACTCCAGGAGGGATACCAAAATGACATCCAGAAGACCCAAGAAATAATCCATAGAGTATTTCAGAAGGATCTTCTGGAGGACTCTCAGCAGAGATAGTTGTAGGAATCCCTGAAGGAGTTCCTGGAAAAATCACTGCAGAATACATACCAGACGAAATGCAAGTAGAAATTCTTAAAAGATTTTCTTGAGAGATCTTCTATACGAATCGTATAAGAAAATATGTAGCAATCTCAGAAATACTTTGTGAAAAAAAAAAACAAAAAAAACTTCATGAGGAATACTGGAATGAACTTCTGGAGCAATTCTAGAAGGATGTCATAAACATGGTTCCAACTCTGATCCAGACATGTGTCAGGAGGTAGCGTGCAGCATCACGTTCAAATTTCATGAGCATTATGTATTCAATCTCATTCATTAAATGTTATTATTTCTCAATTATTTGATCATTTGATTCAGTTCTTAATCAATGTTAATGTTTCAACAATCAATATTCCAGATAAATGATTGTAATTGGCACTTGATAGCTTAGTTGTTTTCAAGCCAGAAATTCAGGCCAAACATTTCAATAGGTCCTATCTGCATTTGAGAGGCTCTCTTTGTTCACTTTCTCTTTCAATTATTGCAATGTAATGGTACGCTTTTCAAATATTATTGCAGTACAAATCAAAATACGATTGTTTTGATCATCGTTCAATGCAAGGAGACAATCCTAAACAGCTGAGATATTAACGAAAGAGAGGGAAACCAAAGAGAGCCTCTCTTCTGCAGATAGGACCTTTGGTTTTTTCAATCAGAATATGTTCTGTTTGAACCATTCGCTTGGTTATAAGAATCTTTTTATTCTGTTTTTTTTTTCAACCACATTTATTAGATTTTACAAGTCACACATGATTATCTACTCATGTATCCATTATTTTCTTGTTAAAGCAGGTTACACTTCTAAATACTGATTTTCCCTGTTCAATGGACCACCCTGTAATGTAGGGATCACTCGAAATATATACCAGTATGTTTCGCAGAATAACCTCTATACTCCATAGCCTTTTTCACACCACAATTCAGATAATTACGAAAAACAGATCTGTGATCCTCTCGCATATCCCTCGCTGTTTTTACCTGTTGGCCCTGTCCCTGTCGGATGATGTTCCAATAGGATTTCGCAATTTCGTCTCACATTAGGGCGCGCGATGTGCAGACGTGTGCGTGACTTCGGGATTCAAATTGTCGTCCTTGTTGCATCGCATTTTCCCCGGTGGTTATTCCTGTATGAATCATGTCCGTACCGGAAAATACATAGCTGTTGTGTGAAAGCTCATGCAAGTATAATAATGGATGTCTGTTTTCTCTGCTGCTCTTGTGACTGGTTTGGGTTAGCACAAGCACACCCGCACCACGCTTTTTCCCAAAGGCTAGAGGCACAGACAAGCAGACGTGTCACTTCGAATTTCATGGTCACGAAAAAATGCATCACTCAATGCTATTCACGCAGGGTTTCTCCAAGCGCTCACTAGGTGGTGCCAGTGAGCAAACGTCAAGCAGGAGAAGTCTCTTTGTCTATGCTAGAGGCATGTATTGCACGTTCCCGTTCGATTACGGGGATCGCGGTCGAATCGCTCAACCGCGATACCTAGACATTATCGACCATCCTACGAACGACTATGGCGAAGCACATGGAGCACATGGAGGCATTTCCTTTTGGATATTCGCATCTCTCTCCTTTCGACTGTTCGCCACGCCGCCGCCGCCGCGCCAGGAAGACCAAAACAAAGTAGCCCAACCATTTGGGCCGTCTGTGAGTCATTCGGGGCTGCCTCTTCAAGTCGTCGAGAGTCTGTCAGATTTTATTTACTTTTCGCGTCCTTCTTCGTCGTCGTCGTCGCCGTCGTAGAGCGAGCATCGGAAACGTTTCCAGATACGGACTTCTTTTCCTCGCCAACAACGCCGCTAGTCGGGGACGCTTTTAATCGCGTTTGTGCTGTGTTACTTGCTGGTTCGCTGCTGTTCTCTGGATTGCACCCACACACACTCACCGTCGTCGTCGTCCGTTGCGCCGTCCATTCATCCAGTCCCAACTGTGTGTAGCAAGCGACAACGACCTCCGGCAAGGCTTCGTCGTGTTGTAAATAATACCAACGCGATTCTCTGCCGTTGTAGACGACATCGTCCTCCTGAACTAGTCCTAGATTTGTGCTCCAGCCAGCAGTTCAGTTTGTGCTTCTCAGCTGACCAAATCGCGTATAACGTGCTCGTTCGTTGTTAGTTCGTCGTCCATTATAGCAGCAGCTGTCTCGGTTTCGATTTATTGTGCCCTCAATTTATATTTCGGTGTGCGGTTTCATTCGTCTACCAAAAGTGCCAATCCAGGTCAAACGCGAAACGAAGGGCCTCGTGAATCAGTTGGATAAAAATTCGTCCCAGTCTCCAGTTTCAGTAAGCCATCATGTTCTGTGTGCGATAAGCCATCAATCATCAACCAACCACCATTACATTACGTACATATACGTTGAAGGGCAACTCACTGTGTTCTAATATCCGAATTTTGTTTCCTTCATTCTGATTTGCAGAGTTCTGAAGCCTCCAGGCGGTGGCAGCAGCGATTTGTTCGGTGCCGACAATCAACCCCAAACCCCACGCAGCATGAACAAGAACCGAATGCAGTCGAACATCTTCGCCGCCCCGGAAGGGCAGAAGGCAGGAAACGGTAAGTGGAATGCGGTTGAGTGCGACAATTTTTAATGTTTTTTTTTTCTGTGAATGATAGGAATGTTTCTGTTCGGTTAATTTTGTTAATAGAAGTTATTTTTGTTAACGTTTTATTAGAATATGCAGATCAACATCATTACGAGTAGTTTTCAGCTGAATCACTTCAGAAGTGATCGAGAAAATATGATTTTCGTTATTTTACAAAATTGAAGAGACATTTTTAATATTGCATTATGTAAAAAGTCATAAACAGAGAAAATTAAAAAGTTCACAGTCTTCCAACTGCAAACTAAATACAAAGTTATGTGCATTAATAATTCTCGATTATAGAGTGACCCTATTATAAATTTCAAATGATCCAGTGAACAAAACTTAAATGGAAAGAGATGAAAGTTTGGAATTGTATGAAATGAGAATTAAATGAAAGTTTTATTGGTCAATATGATTTTCTAGAAAATCAGGACACGGGAAATGATGCAGCAAATACAGCTGATCTTCAATACACAGGTCGGATTCGATTGACATGAGAAAAAAATCACATTGGATAATCGAATCACCTGTATAATAGAGTCATTTATTTTTTGTTTCGTTTTCATTTTGTTTTTTTTTATGTAACGGTTTCACTAGTGTTCTACTTTCTAGTCTTAATTGATAATATTCAGTGCCCACCGAAATAATCCTTCAGAATTCTCTCAAAAGCTCCTTCTGGGGACTGCTACAGAAATGTCTTTTGGGGATTCTTCCATGAGTGTCCTGTGGATTACTTCATTTATGCATTCCTTTTGGAGATTTCTCCAAGAATGCCTTCAGAAGCTCCTTTAAGAAATTCTTCTGAAGTTTCTCAAAAACTGTCATCTAGGAAGTTTTGCAGAAATTGGTTCTTGGATTTTTACAGGAACTCCTGGAAGATTCATAGTAGGAACTCTCAATAGCGAAATTTCTGAAAAAAACTTTTGCATTATTTCTAAAAAGAGCTCTTGCTGGAATCTTAAAAGAAACACCTACAGAAATCCCAGAAGGAACACATGGACAAATTCCACAAGATATTTTTACAGAAGTTCTTAAACGTACGATAGAAAGAATGATATGCTGAAAGAATACCTGAAGCAGCTTCAGATGGAATTACAAGAAGAACTTTTGGGAGAAATCCAGATGAAACTCCTGGACAAGTCTTAAAAATAACATATTGAAGGTGTGGACAAATCTGGAAAGAATTCTACAAGGAACTTCTGAAGAAATTCCCGGAGAAACTCTAGGAGTAATGAAATTCAAGAGAATCTCGGGGGTAAAACTTAGGTCCCTCATCGATTCCGCTCTGATATTTCGAATCGAACGAAATTACCGAGCCGAGTGCCAGAAACATTTTATTGGAGGAATAGCTAAAAGACCCCCTTTGGGGAAAATTAAAATTAGTTCTGGGGGAGTTCCAAGATATGACGTGGACAAATCACATGAGAATTCATATGACTTTTCAACGACAAAACTAAGACAACACTACTGGCTGAATGTTTATGGACAGCTGCGAATAATTCTTCATAAGTTTGTGTTATATGTAAAAACGACTATTCATAATTAATGTTTCTGTTTGTTAATCAAATAAATATTGCTCCCTAATGAAGATCGAAATTGGGATCGAAACGCTGGAGGTGATAAAATAAATTCGTAGGCCAATTTGTTAAGACTGTGAGACAGACCAAAGTTCATTCAAAGAAATCTTCGCAATTGAAAATCGCAACAGAATAATACATTCCTCAAGGAAAGCGTGGCATGTTTCCTGAAAAAAAAATAGGAAGAAACTCATAGTGGAATTCCTGATATAACTTTTCATGTAAATTTCAAAGAAATTCCTGAAGAATATGCGGAAAAACTTCTGGAGAAATTTCAAAAGGTATTTACTTGTTCAAAACAGTCAGAAGAAATTTCTAAATGTATGCCAAAACATTTTCTGATAAAATATGTACTATGAAGCTACCGGAACAAGTTCTAGAGATAACATAGAAGAATCCTTAAAGATTTCATGAAGGAATCTTATAAGTAACTCTTTAAGGAATTAAAGGAGGAATTCTTGGAGTCCCCTCAGAACTTCTGTTTTCGATCACCTGGCAATCGTTTGGCTCATTTGTCCATAACTCAGTTCAGAAATCTAATATGTATTGAATTATGGTGTTCGACAAAGTTGTAGTTATAGGAAAAACTCTAATCTACAACTTTGCCGAACCCAACATTCCAATATAGTGCTTCTGAACTGAGTTGTGAACAAATGAGTGAAACGATTGCCAAGTGATCGAAAACATCCTGAGTCAGAAGAAACTCAAAAAGCAATACTTGGTTCAACTCCTGAGTGAATTTGCGTGAAAACTACTGACAAATTTAGGAAGACCCGAGAAGAAGAGAATAACAACAGCATAACAAAATGCGTTATTTTGGCAAAATAACTGCATAATGGAATTAGTAATTTTCATGTTATTAACATAACATATTGAGTTATAAACTTGTCTGTCATAAGCGGCAAAATAACAAGTCACATAACAAAAATTTGTTCCTGAAAAATCTATTTAATAACATGTTTTGTTAGTGACAATAACAACTCAATAACAGTGAATTTGGGAAATATTTCAATAACAAATTTTGATATTAAAGAGTTATTGATAACATTCCGAAAGCAAAATTAGGGTAAAAACTAACTTTTTTTACTCATTTTTGGGTAATTATTTTAAGTGTGTTATTCTATTTTTAGAAAATAATAGGTCACATAAAAAAATCGAATTCATTATAAAACTTACAAACATGGACGGGATTTGAACCTCCAATCCTGCTATCGTAAATTTTCAGTCGCCTTTACCAATGAGGCTATCACAGCACTTGCAGTGAGGGACGATAGAAGCTTTACTGGTTCTACGTATTGCCAGTTTCCCCATTCCCCCATTTCATGTTTGCCAGTCGCAGGACAAAAATAGACAGAGATTTGAATGCAAGATCAAACAATGAACCTCTCTCTCTTACCAACAGCGCTATCGCGGTGCGCAGACATGTGCACTGTAACACTAATAACAGTGGTGGCGTTCGCATGGCCCGTCGTCGGCTGTTTCGGAACAAAGAGAACGACGAAAAAGTTGATTTTTTTTTTATTTTTTGTTTTGTTCGCGTTGTGAGAACGGCGATTATACACGTACCTACGTGAGCAAAAGTAAAAGGTAATTATATCATATGCCGATATGATTACTTCTGCAGATGCTGTTTAGTTTAATTCTGTTTTAGATTATTTTTAGTAATGAAAAAAGATATTTATGACATAATGTCAAACAATATATGATCGAATAATAATAGATCGAAAGAAAAAAGTTATAATAGACAAATGCAATCATCAATTGAGCAGAATTGTCTGTATAGTTGACATTTTTATTGATTAGAATTATTTAGTAGGTACCATATTTGCTATTTCCACTCTCACTAACATTCATTACTTCGTAATACATAGTCTGTTTGGTACTTTTTGACGTTATAATTAGAGGTTAGAATAGCAGTACTGTTAAAATGACATATAAATTCAACTAAGTTTACTCAATTTTGAGATAAAAAAAACTCATTTGCAGATGTATCACTTTTTGAAGCTAAAATTTTACTTAACCTATAAGAATTGGGAATCGTAGAAAAGTGATAGGAATTTGGCACCGTAACGGGACTGGGATATTGAAAGAAGGAAATTAATACAAAGATAAACATATCAATAGCTATGATGCTATATTTACCCAAAACTCAAATTATAGCAATGAATAAAATAAAAAATACGGAAGAGTCTGATGAAATTTCTAGAAGTTGCAATGCCTTTATTTTTTACTTCATAATATGAAACAGCAGACAATAAAGAGTGTCAGTGTGCGGTAGTTTGGCAGGAGCAAAATTTCGCGCGCTCGCTTTGCTAGATTTTTGCGATTTGTTTTTCTTCTCTGCGGGGCACCGACGACGGGAAGCCAAGCAGTCAGTAGTGTCAGTGTGCGGTAGTTTGGCAGGAGCAAAGTTTCGCGCGCTCGCTTTGCTAGATTTTTGCGATTTGTTTTTCTTCTCTGCGGGGCACCGACGACGGGACGCCAAGCAGTCAGTAGTGTCAGTGTGCGGTAGTTTGGCAGGAGCAAAGTTTCGCGCGCTCGCTTTGCTAGATTTTTGCGATTTGTTTTTCTTCTCTGCGGGGCACCGACGACGGGAAGCCAAGCAGTCAGTAGTGTGCGGTAGTTCGGCAGCAGCAAAGCTTCGCGCGCTCGCTTTGCTAGATTTTTGCGATTTGTTTTTCTTCTCTGCGGGACACCGACGACGGGACGCCAAGCAGTCAGTAGTGTGCGGTAGTTCGGCAGCAGCAAAGCTTCGCGCGCTCGCTTTGCTAGATTTTTGCGATTTGTTTTTCTTCTCTGCGGGGCACCGACGACGGGAAGCCAAGCAGTCAGTAGTGTGCGGTAGTTCGGCAGCAGCAAAGCTTCGCGCGCTCGCTTTGCTAGATTTTTGCGATTTGTTTTTCTTCTCTGCGGGGCACCGACGACGGGACGCCAAGCAGTCAGTAGTGTGCGGTAGTTCGGCAGCAGCAAAGTTTCGCGCGCTGGCTTTGCTAGATTTTTGCGATTTTTTTTTCTCTTCTCTCTGCGGGGCTCCGACGACGGGACGAGTGTGCGCGCGCCGTGGTTGAGTCGGTTCCGAATTTTTCGCTTCCCTTCGGCGCTAGTTTCCAATACACTTTTAGTTGATAATAAATATTTTCTTTCATTTTTTGCATTTACACAAAAGAGTGAAAAATGTTAGTTCGGGTTCGCCGGTCGAGAAAAAAATCCGGGCGCCGACAAGTGAGTCGCGTTCAGTGTATTTCTGTGTGGAATAGACTAAAGGTTTCTGCTCCCTAGTGGAGTGGAGACGCGCGATAGAATTTTCTTTTTGGCTAGTTCTTGCGTCGAAAAGTGGTCGGTTGTTAACGGCGGTTTGTGTATATTGATCCATTGTCAAATCATATCACCAACCATAGGTGACTCCCGGACTGACAATGTACCTTACCCTACTAACAAAAAAATTCCTTCCTGAGACAAACGTGGAGATGCAGCGATTCGCGGTCTTTTTAACAACGTTTGTCTTACTAACATTCCCTTCCATCCTCGATGACCGTAAGGACGTGGCCGGCGCCGTTATTGACCTTATTAAAGTTGAGAGCTGTCGACCTGTGTACATTGAGAATAGTAAGCTAGTCCCAAGCCCTATTCATTGGTTCCTTGTGCAATTTCGATTGCTCTGGTCAATCACGGAGTAGCAACTACGAATTGTGCGGTCATCTATGCTCATGCTCATGCTCATGCTCATAATATGAAACAGCAGACAATAAAATAAAGAAGGTAAACTATGTAATGGTTATATCTGCGATAAATTTTCTCCGATTTTGACAATATTGATCTCATTTGATCCAGATTTATTTTTTCCATCAAAAACAAATTCGACTGAACCGATCTGGTCATCGTGAGTTAAGAAAAAACCCGAATTGCCATACACGTGGAATTTTCCATAGACCAGCTGCAATTGGCTTCTTTAGTGGTGTTGAGATAATTCCATATTCACAATCTACATGCCAAACTGAACCGAAATCCAAATTTTCATGAACTTTGGTGCCCGGGAACCTATTTGAAAATCGATTTAAAGTTTGTATGGGAGCGATTTGTCGAATCACCTCGTCGCATTTCGTACTGGGCGGAGCTGTCAAGCAGTTGCCCAGCTGTCAAAAGGTGATTTCAAAAAATATTTTTGTAATTGAATTTAGGTATCAAAATAAAGTTGCTCTTTCGAATAAAATCAAAAAATCAATATATTATTCTTAATTTAAAAACCCAATTGATGATTGGTACAAATTAAGTACCTTACCAAGAAAAAATGTTAAATTTAAATTTATACGTTCAATATGTAGTCCGTCCAAAGTCTTACACCGTACATCAAACCGTTTTTAATTAGATTTTGTTTTAGATTTTATAGAGGCATTTTAAAATCTTCTCCTGTGTGGTAGGGATAGGATTTTTCAAAACACCATCGTTCTTCTTCTTCTTCATGCACCATCAAATCACCAATAGCATATCTGCCCAGCCTAGGCCCAAAGTATTGACTTCAAAGTAATCATTACGAGGCATAAATGTCAATTTCTTGATTTTGCTTTGGCTGACCAAGCCAAGGTTGACCGTAGCATTTTCATAATTCAAATCTCAATTTGTTCATCGAGCACATGTTCTGTTGTGCTGCACGTGGATGTCAAAGCGTTTTCAACAGTGTAATTACGAAGCATGTTTCACGAGAGACCATATTTTTTCAATACGCTAACTCCAACAACGCCGATATTAGAATAGAGGAGCTTAGAAGCAAAGGGGTGTAAGTTACAAAAACCCACTTTCGAGTAAATGAGCTTTGAAGTTTTTCACCAGTTTTTCATCCCATTCAAAATGTATGGAGTTTCAATATCAACCAAATTTTCTCTGATTTACTGTAATTTTTCTAATCATCATAAAAATAATCTTTAAAAAGTTCCTGTGAGCTTGAAATCTGAAGATTTTTTGATATGTTCAGCTCAAACTCGACAAAACGGTCACTTACACCTCTTTGCATCTGGGCCCCTCAATAGCATAAGGATATGTTCCAGAAAATTTGGACTTTTGGGAATACCGCGTAACCCAATCGTTCTATTCGCATAACCAATCAATAAAAAAAAAGATTTCTTATTCAAACGAGTCGAAGTTCACTTAAATCGGTTCAAAGTTGAAAAAATATGACTACTTTTCAGTTTTGAGGGTAGCCGGATACGCTTCCGGCATTCTACGCAATGAAAAACAAGCAAAACTGCAGCCCCTCAACAGCAATTGAATGTTTTTTTTTTTAATTTTTCAATTACATACACGGTAAAAAATCTGCACGCTCAATGTAAGGGAAAAATCCCTTAACTATTCAATTTTCTAATCAACATGATCAGAAATGCTTTTCCTTTTAAATCGCAATGCTGTCGGTGTTGATTTGAGGACCAAAACAAACCCACCGGAGAAATCAACTGAAAATCCCTTCGATTTGCACTACTGTAAAAAGCAATACGATCCAAAGTGAAAAGTTGTTGATTTGGTAATGACTGTCTTAGGCATAAAAGTAAATATAGATGACAGGTGGTAGAAAGTGCTTCGCTTCGATTCACGCCTCTCCAACAGACCTGAAGTAGTGTAGTGATAAAACAGTTGATCGGGACTCTGAAGGTCCTGGTATCGAATCTGGCTGCACATTTTTTTTAATTCTAGTTTTGAAATCAAAACATTGTCAACAACGAATTGATGTGATGTTCCATTAAAATTGAAGAGGCATTGGATGTTCTTTGTCAAATGATATGTAATTGATAACAAACTGATTGAACAGTAGTGCGAATTCAAGTGCCAATCAGTTCATATCACAGTGCAGATTTTTTACCGTGTAGAATAAAGCTGTTTCCTTATAAGCATTTTCTGATCTTTTACCTGCTATCCATCGACCTTTTGCTCTACAAGCAATGAAAAAAAAACGAATATTTAATCAAATTTCTCATTTTTTGTAATATAGCTAAAAATTAAGATTATTTCATATTCTGATATAATTATGTTATTTTTGCAACTGATTTTTTTGTTCAGTTGCAAAAATAACAAAGTTATAACAGAGTTTGTTCTGATTTATTTGTAACAAAACTAGTTACAAAAGATTATAATATATTTTGTTATAATTTAGTTTGAAAAAGTTTGAAACAGTCCATGTCATAACAAAATTATAACATAATTTGTTAGTTATATCACATTAAGATATAATTATGAAATATTCTTGTTATGTTCATCTAGTCGGGTATGGCCTCCACTTTAGCATCCTATTCTACATCATATATGACTTCGTGATGGCTGAGAATTCTATATATTTAGACCAACATGTGAGAATGATGACTTCAGTTTCTCTCTTCCCTAATAGGTGTATTTTCAACTATTCATGTACCTATCTTTCAAATAGGTAGATCCGACTTCATCCTCTGGAACGACAGGGAAAACATGTGAAATACAAAATATTTCTGAAAAATCCCATTCAAAACCATCTACAATTTTGGATTCAGCTGTCTGTATTAGCTTCGTTCAAACAAGTTTACTCCATAAGTTTGACATTTTTATCATTGACATTCACATGTCAAAGGCGGAATCTGGAACGTCCCTTTGAAAACCTTAAAAACCTTCAATATCGTCTGCTATGTTCTCGTTTAGATGTATGCAGGGTACTGCGCCACTTGGGCAGTGGCTGGTATTTTGGGTACTTTTCAGCTACAACTCAGTCAATTTCAGAAATTTAGCAAAACTTCGCGCCGCCCAGCAGGGACTTTGTTTTGTACACATTACAGCACCTCCATGTCACGTAATATACCACACCTCTTATCAAATGCGATACCGTAAGCGTACCATACTTTGCGCACCTAGGGCCTAACTTTGCGCACTTTTCAAAAAATCGTTAAACAGTTTTTCTGGTGCATTATGCAAACTTTTTCCCACGGAATACTAGCTAGTGATATGGGGCATGCACTTTGTCTCAGTTTGGATGTAATGATAAATGGAAGAGGAAGACAAATTGATGAGTGAATATGCAGTTGCTTTCCCTCAAATGCTGTAAATAACGTTGTAGAATGACGTAGGTTTTGTTTCAAAATTTGTTTTAGTTTAGATAGCAATACCATAAAGTATTTGTGCACTCTCAATAATACAATAATAACCAAACTTGTTCCACAACAGAATGTAATATTGAAATGTTATTTAAGGGCTGCATACCAATTGCTTGGTCATAACAAAATAAGATTGTCCAACAAAACATGTTATGGAAACGTAATGCCTTGATAATTCAATAATAACAAAACAAGATATAAAAACAGGTTTTGTGATTTCGTAGTTATTAATTTGATATTCCCCTCTGCTCGGGGAAACATGTGGGTGAAATCCAAATGAAAACTTAGGAGGAATCTTTGAAGGCAAATCCTTGAGGAATGCCAAAAAAAGCTTCTCAACGTTCTGCAAGGGATAACCAAGAGTATTCGTACAAGATCGTATACAGGAATCCTATCCCAGAAACATTCTTAGAGGAATTCCAGAAATACCCTTAGAAGACTACAATCCTCCTTCAGGAAGAATTTCAAGAGATCAGAGCGACGAATCTTATGAGAAGAAAAGAATCCCGTAAGGAATTGTGGAATAACGGAATTCAAAAGAGGAATCACAAAAGATGATCCTCCGACACGAATGCCTACTATGGTTAAGTGTCGTAAATAATAATAATACTAATAATACTAATAATAATAATAATAATAATAATAATAATAACAAAAGATATCCAAGAAACATTCTTGAGTTATTTCAAAGGAACCCCGTGGAACTCCGAGAAAAATCCCTGGGCGAAAACCCTAGAGGAATACCTTAAAAAGTTTTTTAACATTGTAATGGAATCCTCAGATGTATATAGAGATTCTTCTCCACAGATTTCTACAGAAATACTTCTAGGAATTCCTCGAAGATATCAATCTGGACATCCTTCCAGAAATTTAATCTAGAGGTCAAAAAAGAAATTTGATCTAGAGATTTCTCCTGAGATTCTTGGAGGAAACGCAGTAGGAACACATGGAGGATTTCCGCAATGAACACAAAAAGAATTCCTGGAGGATTCCTAAATCAATTTGTGGAAGATTCCCTTAAAGAACTTCTGAAGGATCCTCAGAAGGAACTCCTGGAGAATTCTGAGAAAAAACTTCTGAAGGTTGCCCATTAGCAACTCCCTGAGATTTTCAGAAGAAATTTCTGGAGGATTCCCGGGAGGAACTTCTGGAGGATTCCCAGAAGGAGCTTCTGGAGGATTTCCAGAAGCAATTTCTGAAGAACTCCCAGAATGAACTCTTAGAGAAATCCAAAAAAAAAAACTCCTCGAGAATTCTTGAAACAAATCGCAGAAGATTCCCAAAATAGAACTTTTGAAGGATGCTCAAAAGAAACTCCTGAAAGCTTTTCAGAAGGCACTCTTGGAGGATTCCTAGAAATAACAGAAGGAACTTTTGGAGAACTCCCAGAATGAACTATTGGAGAAATCCCAAGAGGAACTCCTGGAGAATTCCTAAAACAAATCGGTAAAGATTCCCCGAAAAAGGACTTCAGAAGCATTCTCAAAAGAAACTCCTAATAGCTTTTCAGAATGAACTCCTGAAGGATTACCAGAGGTTTCAGGATCTTCTGGAGGATTTCCAGAAGGAACTTCTGGAGAACTTTTAGATGAAACTTCTGGAGGATTCCCAGAAGGAACTTCTGGAGAATTCCCAGTAGGAACTTCTGGAGGATTCCCAGAAAGAACTTCTGGAGGATTCCCAGAAGGAATTTCTGGAGGATTCCAAGATGGAACTTCACGAAGATTCCTAGAAGGTACTTCTGGAGAGCTCCCAGAATGAACTACTTGAACTATTGGAAAATGAATTATTCAAAAGTAAGTTTTGATTTTTCACAAGAAACTCCTTGAGGATTGCGAGAAAAAAACGAGAAGGATGCCCATAAGCAACTCCCGGAGATTTCCAGCAGGAAATTGTGGAAGACTCCCAGAAGGAAATTCTGGAAAACACCCGGAATGAACGCGTGGAGAAACCTTAAACAGAACTCCAGGAGAATTCCTAAAACAAATCGTAGATCATTTCCAAACAGAACTTCTGAAAGATTCTCAAAAGGACTCTTGATGATTTTTCAGAAGTAACTCCTGGGAGATTCCTAAAAAGAACTCCTGTGCGATTCCCATAAGGAACTCCTGCAGTATTCCTAAGTTGAATACTGTAAGATTCCTATAAGGAATTCTTGGAGAAACTTCAAAAAAAAAATCCTGAAGGATTTCTAAATCAACTAGGAGAAGATTCTCAAAAAAAAAAGTTTCCGAAGGATTCTCGAAAGGAACTATTGATGATTTTTCAGAAGCATTCCGAGAAAAAAAACTCCTGTAGGATTCCCATAGGCAACTCCCGGAGATTTCCAGAAGGAATTCCTGGAGGATTCCCTGAAGGAATTTCTAGAGGATTCTCAGAATGAACTCCTGGAGGTTTCTCAGAAGCATGGATATCTTCTGAGGTTTCATCCAAAACTCCTCCCGAAATTCTGCCTGGATTTCATCTTAGGGTAACTGCAACTCGTTTCATAGTTTCACCCGGAGTATTTTTTCCTGATACTACTACCTTGAATTCATTCCAAGATTTTTTTTCAAAATTTCTTCTGGGATTTCCCCCGGAATGTATCTCATGGATTCCTCAAGAATTTTGCTAAAATCTTTAAAGAAAATCACCCACTGTAATCGTGGATTGAACCAGATAAAAGCGATTTTTTCAAGAATTTCCTTTAGGAGTTTATTCAGGAATTCCTCTTGGAGTTACCCCTGGTTTCTACCAGTAAGTAATCCACTAGGGATTACTTCAAAAATTCCTTCGTGGAACAATCTCTGGAAATTTTTCGACGAATACCTCTGGGGATTCTTCCTGGATTTTCTCTGGTAATTCCTCCAGAAATTCCACAAATTAGTCTGGGAATTTCTGCAGGAATTCTTCCAAGATTATCACAGGGAATTCTTCCAGAAATCTCATTTATTTCAATGTTTTTTTCCAGGCTATTCCTTAGGATTTCTCCTGAAAATGCGCTTATGAAGTCTGCTAAAGGATTTTCAAGGATTTTCTAAGGAAACCTTCCTCCAAGAGTTTGTCTGAAGAAATTTCTATTCGAATTCATCCAAGTATTTTTCTACGGGTTTCTTTAGCAATTTCCTCTAAGATGCCTCCAAAACCCGTCTATAGTTTCCCCCAATAGTTACTCTGGAGAAATTTTCAGTAATTACATGGGATTCTTACAGAAATTCCTGTGGCAGAATGCACCCCGGAATGCCTTCGGAATTCATACACGAATTTCTTCAGGAAATACTGAAGATTCATCCAGGAATTTCTATTAGAATATCTCCACGTTTCCTTACATGTTGCATCGAGAATTTCCAATGATTCCCTGGGGATTTGTTCAATACTTTTTCTATGGTTCCACCAGAAATTTCTTCAATTATTTTACCAGGATTTACTCATCTTGACCTTCCTTCTGGAATTATTTCGATACTTTTTCCATAACAGAGCAGTTTTTATGCCTCCAGCAATTCCTTCGGAAATCTCTCTATTCGTTTTTCTGATGATTTTCCCGGAACTACTCCGATAATTTCTCCAGAAACCACTAGGAATTTCACCTGCTATGCATTTAAGAATTCCTTTCGGCGTTTCTTCAGGAATTCCTTCGTAGATTCATGCAGGAGTCTTCTTGAGTTTTTCCAGAAATTCTCCTGGAAGTTCCTTCAGTTATTTCTCAGCTAGGAATTCCTTATGGAGTTCCGCCAGATCTCCTGACCTGAATTTTTTCGGGAATTTCACTAAGAATTCCTCAGAATGTCATTCCTAATAACACTTCCAAACACTTCGCAATAAATTTCTCGAAATTCCACGAAAATTTATTCTGGAAGTTTCTGCAAACATTCCTTTAGGAGCTTCTTTGGAAGTTGGTGTACGAGTTCTTTCGTTAATTACTCTGGCAATTCTTCCAAAAAATTACTCAAAAAACTGTCCTGTTGTTTATTGAGGAACTTGTGAATTTCCTCAGTAATTTATCTGTAAATACCTCCAGAAACTCCTATAAAAGATTCTATCAAGGCTTTCTCTACGAATTTCTTCAGTAAATCATTGAGAAATTTGTCCAGGTGTTTATCTCATGAATTTCAACAGCGATTCTTTCTGAGATTCCCTTGGAAGTTCCTTCTGATTTTCCCAAATTTCTTCAGGAATTCCTCCAGGAAATCTTTCAGAAATTCCTCTAGAAATTCTTTCAATAATTACTTTTTGAATTTCTAAAATAATTTCTCTGAGGATTCCCGCAGGAATTCCACTGGGGAGCTCTTCAGTAATTTCTCTGGAAATTCCTCTTAGGATTCTTCCAGGAACTCTTATGATCTCTGAGAGAGCAATTCATCTCTGGGGGATATACCGGGAGGAATTGATGAACATATTCCAGCAATAAATCGTGCAAAAGTACCGGGGTAAAAATTCTGGGAGGAGCATAGAAAGAAATCATGTGACACTTCCAAGAGATTTCCCGGGGGAATTCATCACGGAATTCCTGCTGGAATTCCTTTCAGAATTACCTTCAATTTCTACCGTAATTCATCCTTGAATACATCCCGGGAAAATTTTCAAAATTTCCTCAGCAAATAAAAATCAGACATTAACTTCTGAAAGTATACACTACGGAACTATATTTAGGAGAAAACCCTGGCGAACCTTCAAGGTAAATCACTGGGGAAGCACCAGCCGAAATCCTGAGATATCCTTTGTTAGAAGCTCCAGAAGAAACTTCTGAGGAAAACCCAAGAGAAGCTCTGGACAAAATCCGCGATCTTCAAGGGAGAAATTCATCTACTATTCTGTGACATTCTGGGAGAAATATAGGAAGAAATCACGTGATATTTCCAAGAGCAGTCCTGGGGGAATTCATGACGGCATTTCTTCTGGAATTTCTCTACATTTCTACCATAAGTTATCCTCGAATTCATCCACGGAAAATTTCGCAATAACATCCGGAAAAAAATCCAGCATATATTTCTGAAACATTGTAGGAGAAAACCCTAGCACCTAACGAAATCCTGAAAAACCCGCTGCCAGAAACTCCGGTAGAAGCGATCACTGAGACATTCATCTATTGACGAAACCCAGGAAAGAACTCTTGGAGAAAACCTGGAAGATTCTATGGTAGATATAGTGAAAGGAACGCAGGATTAAATCTTGTGAAACCTTTAAGGTGAAACATCAAGAAATCCCTTTGCAATTTTGCATACAAACTTTAGAGGCACAAATCTGACGAAAGAAGCATCAAACCAAGCCGCACTTGTTTATCCTGGCTTTGCTCACTTGCAAAAAGAGGCAGCTTTTCCAAATCGAGCGCATTTGTTTACGAATTTTCAAGATTGGTGCTCCTGAAAACGCGAGTAGGGTACCAAGTCGGCCATTGTGGCAGCCATGTTTGTGTTCTTTGAAGTTTCTCCTTAAGGGAAGTCCTGGTAGAAACTCCGGATGATATCCCCGAGGAACTATTTGTGTAGGGCCAGAAAAATATCTGGAAAAATCCCTGAATGAACTCCTGCCGAATCCCGAGTTAAATCTCCGGATCTCGGGAGAATCTCTGGAAGAAATTCTTAAAGAAATCATCTAGGGTATCGGGATGCTTCGTTGGCATAGTCCCCTCGTTCGGCCTATCTCAATGTAAACCAAAAACTCAAACAAACACGCATAACTGGATATCGGATTTGGCTATGCGCCAAACAACTGTAACATTTCGTTTCAATTTTAGCACTTTGGAACATTAAAATTGAATGAAAACGTCACTTTGTTTAGCTTTTGTAGACGCCATGATTCTTCGGCTTAGTGGATAGTCTATACACATGATCATAAATGACATGATTCTGAAACATTTAGAATTGACTTTTCAATAACTGAACATTTTATGCGACGGTCAAAGACGCTATTTTGAACTTGTGTATTTGTTTTCAATGAATAATAACTATTTTACAAATTGAATGTGGGCCGAATATTGAGGACATTTACTTCACTATGTACCCAAATCTTGGCCCATCAGTAAAGTGACGTCAAAAACAACGATAAAAAGACGTCAACAGCATTTCTTGCGTAAGAACCAGAAAGAACGAACAGGAACAAAGATTTTGTGTGCGGTGACTGTAAAAATATAACACAATAATAGGGTTGCGTTGTTTTCGTTACTAAATTAAGAAATAACTTTAGTTAAAGTGATTTATTTACAGTTTTTTGAAAATTTGGCTCCGAAAATATAATTTAAAAGTAAGATTGGAGAACAAACAGAGATAATACTTCAGCAGAAATATTGAAAAAATGAGATAATTAGTGGATCTAGTGCATGGATAGCAATAGGCCAACGTTGTATCCACTAATAGGACAATTTTTGTACCATAGACCAACGTTGCATACCATCGCATCGAATCTTTTCAACTTGATTAAGTAAAATCTTGAATATTTACGTAAGTTTACTTCCAATTGGTGAAACATGCATTGCCTAGAGTGTGTAATAGGGTCGACATATTATTTCTAGTGCTATTAATTCATGAGTTATGGTCAAAATTGTCAAGGCGGCTTGCAAATTAGGCCAAGGAATGGTACATATACCCTATAATGTTTCGGAAGACGTACGGTTGCCTGAGTTTTTCAATTGTCTGCTTGTTTAATTGCTGAATTCTAAGTTCAATAGCAATCGTTTGATCAGGCTTTGGAAATTAAAAGTTTCCAGCTTACTGAAAATTTCTGAAAATGTTCAAGTATTTTCATAAATCATCGAGCAGATATTTGTAGCAGTTTTTAAAGCATCTGGGTTATTCTTGATGCAATAACATATCAATATTTTCTGTCCGATACTTTAACTTTAAAAGATTATTATTCGCAGAAGTGTGGTGGGATTTCCAACAGAATTCGTTGAGATGTGAACATCTGTTCCGAAGGATTGACAAAATTTTGAATAAACTTTGAAGATAGAAAGAAAAATAACTACAGAGGAAATTGTTGTAGATTTCTTTACAAAAAATCCAGGTCAAATTCCTTGAAATATCAATGGCGAAATTTCTGGAAATGTTTGATGCAAAAATATTTTGCCTACTTCCAACACTATTAAAATATGAAACAGAAGTGCAGGCTGAACGTGCACTACGTAGAGTTGTTGTCCTTAGATCCTTAGCTCAATATTTTAGGAGAGCCAATCTTTTAACGAAGAATCTCAGGTAAAACTTCTGGATGAATTTCGGCTCTGCCATGTGCAATTTCTGAAGAAATAAATGTAGAAAATAACCTGAAACATTTTTGAGATAAACATCTGAAGAATACCATGGATAATTTTGTAGTCGGTACAACGAACTATTCCAGCAAACAAGACACAGTGAATTAGCAACCCATGTAATCACGTGGAGACAGTCACTATATTTACATACTACTCAGTCAACTGTAAATAAGATAAAAAGAAAGCAAATATCCCAGATGTTCTCTGCATCTGTTTGTATATGCACAAATGTGCAATTTAAGCTATCTCTTGTACCCTACCCCGACAATGATGCGGTGTTGATTTTATGGTACAGAGGCTGATCAGGTAGAATGACAGGTAAAAGTTCGTATTTGCGGGGATATTTCTTGCATTCGTCACAAAGAATAGAAGGAATGAAGAAAAACGGTGCAGTTCGCTAGCAAGTTATTTATGTTTGTTTTTTTTATAACACCCCCAAAATTATGAGTTCCGATCAGTATAGGCGTCTCCTGTTTTTACTATCTTCTATTTACCGTTTCACTGCTACTATATCGGTGATGTTGATCTGCATCTGATATCTTCTGTTTATTATATAGATACCATAAAAATTTAAATTGCCCCTCATTTACTAAAAAAAAGATAAACTAATAAATCATCATTTCAAGCTCCAATACGTGCATAATGCGAATCGTTCACTGTAAATCTCTTCCATGTCTCTATTCCCTTGGCCCCAAACTGGAACCCCAACTAACGCCACCACACTCTTAACCTTGGACCACTTCGATAAACGCTACAAAAAAAAACGAAAATCCACTCCACAGTATTTCGGCAAGGCGTCCACAGATACTACTTTCTCGGTACAGCACCAATTCCTATGCTAGAGTTAAAGTTGAATGCTATGAATACCTACATTAGTTCTTGTTCTCTCTGTACCATCCAGTTCCATCCGCTAAACTTTAATCGTCTTTTAATCTGCCTTGATAGTCGCATCAAATCGTTGCATCAGTTTATATCTACAAAATTCGCTTTTAAATTTAAGGTTACGCCAGTCTCACACAATCGTAGAGCATCCATCAGTAGTGTTTTGTTTTTATTTCCCCTTGCATATGCGGCGTTCTTCTGTTTCTGCTAGTTATCTTTCTCCTCTACTTAGTAGCTTCCAGTAGAAGGTTGATCGCTTTGCCACAACAAAAGCGAAAGTTTATCAGAGCGAATATCTTAAGCGACTATTTCCTCAAGGCGCCTATTATCTGTTTTTAATTTGTGAGAATAGTTTCCTATTCGTCCGCGTGCGTGGCGTGGTCGCCACCGCCTCCTCAATCTCTTCGGTTCAAGTTTATACCTAGATGGGGGACGCCGATAGGGGGCTGACTTGGAACCACCACCACGACCCACAGTCAATCAGACGCACAGTTCCCGTAATGAGCCAAGCGGTAATTTGACTGCAGCATTGTTTGTATATGTTTTGCTGCTATGATGTTGCCTATTCCGAAAAGACTGAAACTGGCGTGCTTTCGTGGGCGGTTGGGTCGCGCGGTTACCGCCATTGTGCGCAACTTAAATAAGCTGTAGTTTTGTCAAATTATCATATCTTTCTCCGTGAGTTTATTGTGTGTCCTCACGGTTGCATGCGGGAGATGCGAAACTTGAGATAGAATTCCTAGTGAAATAGGTAGGTAGGCAGTTGGGAAAGGTAACTCCTACATGACTGTCAGAGAGGGGTGAAAGGTCCAAATACAAATATGGGGAAAGAATTTATTCGCTCGCAAACAATTTAATCTAGCGAGTTAGTATCCGTGGGTTTGGTAGTAACGGAACAATGTTGTTTGACGTGATGTGAACATCACCACCTACGCATAAATTATTTCCTGAGATGCTTATCAAAAATCTGCGTTTCTATGAAAGCTCCAGCTGTATTTTGTTTGATTCCCGTCTAACTAAGCACCAGGGAATGAAATCCTCAGCAAATTGAGACAAAAATTGGCGTTTTCCAAGCAACCGAACAATTCTCCTATGCTTTTTCCTGTGATAAATGTTTATCGGTCGCTGCTGTTGTCCACGACCATAGATAGCCGAAAACTGAAAATCGCTCTTTTCATTTTCGCTATCCAACTTTATCGTCGTCAAAGTTATCGCGATAATTATCAGAAGACAAATAACAAAAATTGTGCCCCAAACGGGACTCTATACTAGACCCTCCACAAAAATGTTTCTTTGCACACACCATAACCACGCGACCACACCAACTGCTCGAGAGGAGTAAGAAATTTTATGCATAAAAGGTACCTTCGGTTGCGACGGTATTACAGAAAGGCGAACAAAGAGCAGAAAGCAAAATAGTCGGCTTTTCATTGCTGGTGATAATTCATTTTCGGCGCTGCGGGACGAGCGAGAACACATTCTCGGGAGAAAACCGGGTCTGAATTTATCGCTTGTCATTTTTCGCCGATAATGCGCGTGAGAGAGTTTTCAATGATCGCGATCGTGATCGATAATATCATTCCCTGCTAAGCACTGATCAATAATGATCGTGCTAATTCTTGCACTTCGCCTAACGCCTCATGGCCAATTTGGTATCAATTACTGATGCCTTATCAAATATTGTGAAAGAACTACAATTTCCTTAAATTAATAAGATTGTATAATTGTCTCTTGAATTCTGTTTCCGTCTAGTTCACGTCTGTTTTGGACACAACCTGAATTCAGTTCCCGGCCACCGAGCTTTTGTGGGGTGTGAATTGAAGGTTGGTTCAACAAGTGAATCTGGGGAAGAGAAAATTGAACGGTGATGAAGAACAATTCGGCTAGCTGTTGCTTTGGTGCGGTTGCTTTCTTCGTACGCAAATGAAGAAAAAGTTTCAACTCGTAAGTGGAGTGAAATTGAAACGTGAAAATTTGCGTAATTTTTCGATTTTCAGTGCCACAGGGACTGATTATTGTTGAGCCATTTTCAAAGATAAGTTGGAATATCTGTAATTATTGGCTATTTTCCACCTGATATGACGGGAATTAGCGCATATGACGATGATGTAAATTTCTACCCTAATTGTCGTCGTGGAACCGATAAAACCAAATGGATTGAACAGGGGGGCTATAAGAACTGCTTTTACCACGAGCATAAATTTGGCTTCCTGATCAGTTACCAACTGACAAAGGGTCCTGGGCATTGGCGGAGCCAGCATTTTCTTTTTTCTTACTCTCCTAAACATACACGAGAAAGAGAAAGATAGAAGAGGAGGCAGCTTGCCTCCTCTTTCATCGCGCTCATTCTCATGTATGATTAGGAGAGTGAGTAAGAAAAAGTAGAATAGCTTCCTTGTCAGATGAAATCAGACTGCAATGGTTTGTGCTTTGGTGTAGTAGTGATCATCTGTCGGAACATTTTCTTAACTTCCGATTCGACGAAAATCTGCTTCGTCTGACTCCACAGGATTATGGAGCTCAAATCTTCCTACCGACCGCCCCTACCAGATGCGCATCATTCATGGACAAGCTAGATGATGTTTTGCAGTCAAAGCGTCAAATACAAATACAGGTCACTTAGTGGTTGCACTGGCTTCCTTGACCACCGGATGATGAAGGAGGAAACACCGTTTTGGTGATTTTTCATCGGTACCTTCGACCTTCCACATGTTTCCCAACTTCTGGTGCTCTTCCATGAACGAGACGTACTGCTTTCGCAAGTTTTCATCCCTTGCCAATCTGCGTCGTGTTCCTAGCAGATACCGGTAGATTTCCCGTGTTTCACCTAGATTTGGAAGAGTTTCTGCCTCGTTGGATTCCTCGTTGATGCATATCTTCACATAATTTCTCCTTCGGTGAACATGAATTTTGGCAGAACCAGAAACGTTCCATCAACCTTTCTAGCTCTGCGATTGCTGAGCAATGGCAGTTGACATGTTAGGACTCGCTTGGAGAAGACAACCCATCTGGAAGCCGCTTACGTGAGTATTGGTAGATGATTTCCGATAGAAAATTTCGGAAAACTCTAAAAAAGCCTCGGTGGATTTTCGTGTTGATGGAAAGCGTAGTTAGATTTGTGATCACTTTGGAATGTCAGGAATGCCATTTCCCGATAGAAATCCGAGACTCACGAGCAGAGATGCCAAATATACAGATTTTTCTGTATTATACAGATTTTTGATCTTCCATACAGACAAAATACAGAGTACAGAAAAATACAGATATTTAAAATGTGATACAGATTTCTCCAGAAATTATGAAATTTGAAGTTATTTTCAATAGATTTAATGGAAACTTATGAAAAATTTATAAAAAATTGTAGATTTTCTCACATGTTTTAGAAAAATGAATAACAGTAAAAATTCAAAACCGCCAAAAAGTGATACATTTTTGTTAGCTTCTATTGAAATCTAGGAATCTCGGTGTCTGCTTTACCCACAAATACGGCGATACAGAAAAATCTGTATTGATACAGATTTTTGATAAAAATAATCTGGCATCTCTGCTCGTCAGCGCAGAACCATCCTTAACCTTGGCAGTTCCCTGTCCTATGCAGGATTCTTGAAGACATCTGAGCAAAGTTACATGCTAGAGCCTCTGTAGCCACCATGTTGGCCACTTAGACAGCATTGCAACTTGTGGGCCCATGCGATACTTGGGAATTCGTTGGATGGTTGCCTTCAACAACTGCCGTTGTACTTCTCCGCTCTGAAGCATATCAGAGTATGGTGCCGCCTTCTGCAGATCCGAAAGAAGAATTTTGATTGACACTCAAGTGAAGGATGACCATATTGGAAGCAGTTCCTCCAAAGTCCCTTGGGTTTTAGCAATGAGTCCCTATCTGTCTACCATGGATAATTGTTGGAATGCGAAACATTGGTACAGAAGATGATGATCCGTGGGAGCCACATATCTTTCTGGGTTCGCCTGAACCGAGTTTTAGTTGGTATTCACTGTTGGTAACTTAAGTTCGGATGAAGGAAGTTGAAGATGGAACTTGGAGTCCACCGGCTTGGTCGGAAGGGACTCCAGAACTTGAATTCATTTCCGAATAATTTCGGTTAGATCCCTCAGTGTGTTGCGATTCAAATATGACGTCCATCATTTTTCGGGAATTTAGGACCTTCCCTCTCCCCCTGTCATACTTTTTTGTATATTTAATACATGGAGTGTCACACTTTCTCAGACCTCTCCCCCCACAAACGATGGACATCATATTTTAATGACCCCTAGGATTTGGGGTGGTTGGTCAGACACATTTACGCAAGACTATCGTGATCCTTGATTCAAGATTTTCGAAGGTTGTTGTCGTGGTCTTGGGATTTACTTGAGTCCCTAATGATGACACACGACGAGCGTACAATAATAACACTTTATTTTAAAAGGAAAACAAAATCTTCCAGGACTCCTCCAGGAGTTTCTTTTGGGATTCTCAAGGAAATTCTTCCTGGGGTTTATTTAGGAATGCTCCCCAATGCTCCCTGAGGTTTTTCTAGCAGCTTTTTTTTGACATTTCCAAAGAGGTCCCATCTGAGATTCCTTCAAGAAGTTTTGCCAGGATTATTCTTGGAAGAACTACTGGAATTCTACCAGAAACCCTATCTTGGATTTCTTAACCTTCCGTAACTCGCGCGGTTGGCCACCTCCGTCAGCACCACACAAATGATGAATTCAAAAAGCGAGATTTTTTCAACGTGTTGTACAAAATACAACAGCGCAATCGCTTGAGGATTAAGGAATACCTTCTGAGATTGTTTCAGGAGTTCTTGGATTTCTTTAAAATTTCTTTCGAAATTTCTCTAGAAATTCCCAAAATTCCTCTAGGATTACTCCTTCTAGAACAAGTTCTAAGTTTATCCCAACAATTTATCCTGAGAATCTTCGACAAGTTTCTTCCGTGGTTGCTCCAATAATTTATTCAAGGATCGCTCTAGGATTTTCTCCTGTGATCCCTCAGGGCGCTGTATCTTAGATTCTTTTCGAGGTTCCTTCAGAAATTTCCTCTGGGGTCCTTCCAGAGTTTCTCTCTTTAAAGGTTCCATTTGAGATTCCTCCAAGAACTCTTTCCATGATTCCTTCTGAGATTCTTTCTGGGATTTCAAGGGATTTATTTTAAGAGATATCATGGAGTTCCGGGAGGCCTCCAGGAATTCCATTTGTGATTCTCGTAATAGCTTCTTTTGGAATGTGTCCTGAATTCTTAGAAAAAAAAAAACGGAATCCAGGAAGGATCTGATGGAGAAAACCAGAAGGAACTTGCTGGAGTATTTCCTCAAACAATTCCTGTAGGAACTTCATGAAGAATTCCATAAACAAAAACTGCAAGAGGAATTCCTCAAAATATTCCCTCATAAACTCATGAAGATTTCCATTAGAAACAACTGAAAGATTTCTTAAATGAATGAATGAATAAAATTGAAAGGATCTGCAGGAATTGCAATCGGAACACTGGTAGAATACCAGAAAAGAGTTCCTACATGATCCTGGAAAGAATCCGGGAAGTAGTTTCTGAAAGAATCCCGGAAGAATTGATTGATTGATTTGTCTTTATTAAAGAGACTTTCAGCCCTTGGCTGGTTCGTCTCTATCCTAAACACCCCGGAAGAAGCTTAAAAAGGAATCCTGGAAAGAGTTAAAAAAAACTGGAAGAAATTCTAAAAGTAATCCTGGAAAAAGTTCCCTAAGGAATCCACGAAAGCGTTCCTGAAGAATTTCCAGAAATAATTTGTGGCAGAAGCCCAGATGAAGTTCCCGGAAGAGGTTATGGAAGCCATTCCAGCGATAGTTCCCGAAAAAGTCCTGGAAGGAGCTTCCAAAAGAATCCCGGAGAAGTTTTGGGAGAAATACTGATAGGAAGTCTTGTAGGATTCCTAGAAGGATCTCTGAAAGATTGATGAGCTTCTAAAGAACTCCTGGGGATTGCTTCAAGAGTTCTTTCTGAGATTCCTTCAGAAACACCTTCCAAAATCCCGTCAGGATTTCATTCCATGTGAGATGGAATGAAATCCTGACGGTATTTTGAAAGGTGTTTCTGAAGGAACCTCAGAAAGAACTCCTGAAGCAATCCCTGAGAGAACTGGAGGAATCCCGGAGGTAATCCCGGGTAAAATTGTTGAGATTTCCAAGAATATTTTCATTGAATACCTTCTGAAAGTCAAAACACTTCTGAGGACATTCCAAAAGAAAATTCTTCCAAAAGGAGAATCGAGAAAAAAAAACTGGAGGATTCCCGGAACTCCTTGAGAAATCCCTTGAAGTCCCCGAAGGAATCATGGAAGGAGTTCCTGGGGGAACGTCTTGCAGTGCCGGATTTAGACTTTGGGGGGCCCGGGGCAAACCCTATCAAATGGGCCCCCAAAACCAAATTTTCCTATTTTTGAAATTTTTACTATTTTTTTTTCTTTTTTAGTGGATTCGAAAAACCTCATATCATACAACTGTTTGTTTATTTAAAAAAATATTTCATATTTGTTAGTTATTATTTTTTATACAGTACATTTGTTTCTTTGAAATGTTCAGGCCGAATATGTCTTCTGAATATGGCTTCTGATGTCTATAAAAAGTGTACGTTTTGCAGTGCCATCCCCAAAATTTCCGACAGATGGCAAACGATTCGAACAATCATTTTGATTTATGGCTCAACTTCCAAGATGCTGCTGGAACCTTCAGTTTTATTGCGTAAATGGCCTTTTGTTCAGTTAGTACATGTATTTTAAAATTTCATCCAAATTCATAACATTTATGCAAGTTTTAAATCTTTGCTTTCAGTTCTAAATATGAAATAATTGAAAATGGAACAACTTTACTTGGGTTTCTATAATTCTATGCGTATTTCAAGATTCAAATTGAACAAAGATAGGACTCTTGAAGGCAACGGTAACATTATATCTCAAAAATGTTGGTAAAACTCAAAATATAGATATGTTAAAACGCTGTTTCGAGATATTCTTGGAGGCTAGGTTTCTGTTCCTAATTTCCAAATACCGTAAAACGGGGTATCATTGATCAGCGGGGTAACATTGATCGGCTTGACCGACCTCATGAAATGTTCAAACAAGCATTTCGCATTGAATCAGTTTCTGCTAATGAATGGTATATCGTGATCTGCTGTTATTTAGCTAAATAGCTAATATTAAATGAGATGCAATTCTTGAAAATTGAATTTCATAAACATTGAAATAAATCGATTTTTCCATAACTGTGTTTCGTAACGCCATGAGATGCATTGTCAAACATTCCTGCACGGCATGAATACTAGGTACAATATGAGGTTCGAAATCACTGTATCACTTCAATATGATATCCTAGAGTTGGATTTGATGAACGAAACTATTATGAAAGTACTCTTTTTCAATAAAATATACGATTTATTAAAAGTAGGCTATCAAATCCTTAAGTCATTGTCTACCTTTAGGCGTTATTCGCGATTTGAAGGATTTGAATCTTAAAATAACTCAAAAAGTACATAACTTGTAAGAATTTGGACAACATATTCGAAATCAGCGACCCCGAATTTAGTAGGTAAGGGTATTTTCAACACAAACGAACATTGATCACTGACATGATCAATGTTACCCCAAATCAACAAAATCAAAAATTAGATTAAAAAGCCTATTTAAACATGTTTAAAAGTTTTACAATACTTTTTGAGTAGCTTAACACATAATCAGAGGACAAGTACTTGTTTTAAAAATATAAAACATGTAACATTTGCTTTAACAAGAGAATTATTCAAGAAAGATCGAAAATTCTGATCAATGTTACCCCGGTTTACGGTATCTCCAAAAGTCTTCATCATCTCTTTCCCATGATTACAGTCAACTGAATGAAGATGGGTTTTGAGCAGTTGTTTTCACAATTTAAATTTCACGCACTCTGTTTAGAAACACTTTTGTCCAGCAAATTAAAGCCACGAGTTTCTATTCGATAGGAACTTTCAAAATCTTTTCAAAGAAAATTGAGTACACCAAAGTTAAGAGAAAACATCGTGTGATGTAAACATTGAATACTGTACACAAAAGTTATCATTTTTTATTTGGATTTATTCTCAAGTGAAAAGATATATAAATGACTAGAAATATGGAGTCTAGAAATCCTTAAGGAATACAATTATGGCTGATATAGGACATGTATAAAATATGAACGCCTATGCATTAATTTATATGGTTTTGTTGAAAAATATTATATTGCTTCGGGATTCTTGGGGGGCCCCACTAATCGGGGGACCCGGGGCACTTGCCCCCTTTGCCCCCCCTTAAATCCGGGCCTGACGTCTTGGGAATCTCAGTATGAATCCCCGAGGGAACTTCTGTAGACCCCAAAAATAATCTCAGATTTAGCTACCGGAGGAATGGAAATCCTAGAGAACCCCTTGAATAAATTTGTGGTGCAGCAACGAAAGAGGAATCTTAGGAAAACTTACTGGAGAAATCGCGAAGGATTTCTTTGAGGAATTAAATAAGCTTTTCAATCTGGTTTTTGTTGATTTGTGGTAACATTGACCTTTTATAGGGTGTTGGTTCCCTTATTAAGCATGTGGCTCGCATTTTCATCCTACAAAATACAAAGGATTGAGCGCTGTTTATTGTGTTTCTAATTTTTGTATTGTTTATTAGAAGTGAGCACCCATGAAAACAAAAAGAACGGAATCAATCGGTACCGTAATAGCTTGTTTTCGATTAGGATGAATATTGGAGCATGAGATTACTGATGGCACACATACCCTAATACTGAGCTAGTGAAAATTCTACCTTCATTTTATTTGTACCATTTTTGTGAAATTCTCTAGTTCTGCATGCTTTTTCAGTCCAAATATCGTCATTTTATGTAGTTTATCATATGCAAGCATATATTGATTATTTCAATAGAACACTAAGCTCAAAAAACGCCAGCTCAAAAATGTTGTCATTTTCTTAATTATTGCCTAGTATACTTGTTCATATTTACAATAATTTCATCATCTTCATTGTCCCGAAACGCATAATCAATGTTATTGGAAAATCATTCGTTCCTAACGCAGAGAGCTTAACTAACAACGCTTCTTTTCTTTTTGCCCCCGTCGCCACCTCGCAGGAGAAACCCCACGCCGCGGCGCATCCGGCCAGGACTCGTACAACCGTCTGTTCGGCGAAGCCGACCGTCCCTACACCCCGGCCAAGAATCACATGAAGAGCAATCTGCCCATCGGTAACGACGCCACAGACGCCGGCAAAACCAACGGTCACAGCAGCAGCAGCAACGGCAAGGCCAATGGACACCACCAGAATGGAAACGGAATCGCCCCAGCTACAAATGGCCACAGCAGCCACAGCAACGGCAGCAGCCACACCAATGGACACAGCAACGGAACTTCCACATCGTCAGCGCCATCCCAGAATGGATCCACTCACAGTAAGTCGCACAGTTGTTCGTTGCTTTTGTTTTGGCCAGCGTGATCCCCTGTTTGACACACCACCATCAATCGACAACAAAACAACACCCACTCAGTAAATTGGTTTTCGGTTTGGAAGCTCACTTATGATAGACATAGGGTAGCGTAGTAGTTCTTGTTGCGGTAGTTGCTTTGATTCTTTGCTGGGGATTTCTTTGGTCACGGAGCAAAGAACGTTAATTATAAGTTTCTACACACTAACCAACACCAATTTGTCTCGCATGCTTGGGCGTAATTTTATATCAATTTCCCAGATATCTGCATTCCTGTCTCTCTAGCTAGAGGGCTGTCGTCGACGATGAGAGTGGCTTTGGCTTTACATCTTTCCAGTTGAAGAATGACAGAAACAAAAAAAAATGACGATCGACATGACTTCGTTCGCTAGGTGGTGGCGGTCTACGACTTTTTTTTTCTGCTTGCGATCCCACCAACAGTGATCGTGTGGTTCTCAATCTGTTAGGATGTTTTTATGCGATCTTGTTAAAATCGTTAAAATGCGTTTAATTTCAAGGTATGATCTTCGAAAATGTTGATCCGATATTAAACACAATAGTTTGAGATCTTTGCTCAAAAGAATTCCAGTTTGGGTTCAACTTCAGAAGTTCTGCTATGGTTGTTATACCTCTTCTCCATATTAATGTAGTAATGTTTTCGAAGCTAAAAATCTTTCCTGGTAATTTTGATTTGGACAGATAGTAATTATCTGTTGAAAACCTCTGTCAATAGACTCCATAAATCCAAGCCCATTTCGAAGAGCGTCTCCGCGATCCGGAACGGTTCAAGATAAGAAGTGCCGACGACGACGTCGAGTTGACTTGACTTGCAGCGCGCGAAATCTTGTTTACTAATGAAACAAAATGCCCTCGCCCTCGCCGGGATGGAACGGGACGGTGGCACTGGGAAACCACAGCAAAGATCGCTATCGTTTCACCTTCAATGTTTCTTCAGCTCCAGCGAGTTCTTTCGATTAATTTGTGAGTGCTTCGAGGCTCGGCTTATCCAGCATATGACAACAGGGCGAGGGGACAACACCCGCGTCCATCCCATTGGACTTTATCTCCGTAGTAATTATTCCATTCATCTGTTTGTCACGGTGGTGTACACTACGTCTACGTCGTCGTCTTTGTTGTTAGTCTTGTTCTGCGGAGTCGTTTGGATCTTTTCTGGAATGCGATAATTGATGTTCGCGAGCAGGGTGGTGCCTTTCTCTGTCTTTTCCGCTGTCTAAGACTGTTTTGTATCTTACCTATCGCTGTTCGCTTGAATATCTTCCGAAGATCTTGCTTCGCCTAGCACCAATAGGAAGTGAAACCAATTGCGTCGTGTCGCTGTAATCCATCTGGTCGCGGGAACACAATACACCGCTTCGAATCTTGATCGATTTTTACGCCTTTTTCGCAAACAATGACACAATTTGAATTTGCGCTGAAATGTGATGACTCTTACGAAACTAACGTCGCTTCGACTGATCGGTTGCAAACAAATCACTCGCCAAATCGCTCTCTCAACTGTGACGGTGATCTTCGCTTCGTTTGCTTACGTCGTATCTGCTCCGCCCAGCTCCATTCTTGGGCCTTCGCGATGGCATTACCCCTTCCAACAACTGCTAGTGATCAGATTCTCCACGTTTCATGGATAGAATTCCTCGGCCGGCAGAAACTCCCCATCAACCGAGTGGTTGCTCTTATTATCTGTCATTTACGAGATCCCCTCGCGTCTCAACGGTCTGTTCAACTTTTCAGCGCATTCTGTTTCACGTTCTCACCATCGTCCTCCTCCACACACACACCCACACTTACCCCCCAGCAAACCCCACCTTCCTCCTCACCACAACTAATGAAACAATTTTTAATTTCATGCAGTCTTCCTGAGGAGATTAAGTAAGTCCCACAGTGTTCCTTTGCCTTCCGCGCGCGCGTGTGCAAAAGCCACAGTTTGAAGAAAAGCAAAAAGTGTACGATTAGCGCACAATCATTGTCCGTCACCACCATACCATCAACCAACATCATCATCGCCTTTGCCACCCACTTCATCTTAATGCAACTCGCGTTGCTTGACACATTCTCACATTCAATTGCTGCGCTAACACTGCATTATAGTTGCTACTTCTTGAGCTGGACAACAGAATTGTATACTTGCTTTTACGACGCTGTAGACAAAACGGTTTTGACTTAATTACTACTGGACATGATTGTATCGGACTTTGACGACATTGTTGAGTACGACACGACATAGGCTGCCGCTGATTTTTGAACAGGATTTAGTTTGTAGCCGTGCACTCATAGCTTGGACAAAGCTGCCACATTCTATATATATTGCAAAATCGATATACCTAGTGCAATATCATTAACACGCCTCAGAGTAGAGCACTGGCATTTTAAGAGAGCTGATTTTTTTTTTCGTGTGTCAGAAGATTATAACCAAGCAACATCATTAAAGAAATTTCATCCATTTTAACCTTAAATGTCAATAACAAACTGACGCTTACAGTATCCTGATCACGTCGTCAGACTTCATGTTAGTGTCCAATTAAGGATCAATCAATCACCCCTAAACACCAATCCAATTCATAGTCGGGATTCCTATAGCACGGTGTCGTCCACTTAACGTACATCTGAATATTTTTTTTCCGAAATACCAGCTCACTATCGTAGTCTACAGTATTTTGTATGTTCCAGAATATTTGATTCTTGACTTGATATACAGGGGATGGCCAAAATGTTTGGGATAGGCAACTTTTTTTCTCTCACAAAAAAGTTCAACATGCTATAACTTTTCATAGGATGCATCAAAAAATCTCAAATTTTGACTGTTTGTCAACCTATTCTATGTGCATCATTGGTACAAATTTTGGCTCGATTGATTAATATTTAGCAAAGTTAGAACCGTTCGGGTAAAACACTATTTTTTACGTCAATGTCAATAAATTTTAGTGTTGATATCCAAAGATTTTCCACTTCTAGTCTCAAGTTATCTTTAATCAGATATATTAGAGCCTATTTAGATTAAAAGAAGAAGACATTTAGTAATGTTTGTGTGGTATTGTAAATTTGTCTTATTTTCCTCTATATGGGTAAAAATTTCAACCCGGTATAACTTAATTCGCCGTAAAAAAATATTACATTTTATAATGTTGTATTAAGTATCAATATATTGTTGTTAAACGTTAAAAAATCATTCAATTCGGTTCACTGCTTTCCGAGATATGACGGCTCAAAAATGTGTTGTCTAAAAAATAGTGTTTTACCCGAACGGTTCTAACTTCGCGAAAAAATATTCAAACGAGCCCAAATTTGTACCAATGATGCACATATAACAGGTTGATAAACAGTCAAAATTTGAGATTTTTTGATGCACTCTTTGAAAAGATACAGCATGTTGAATTTTTTTGTGGGAGAAAAAAAGTTGCCTATCCCATGCATTTTGGCCACCCCCTGTAGCTCGTATCAATAAGTTGGCTCCAGAGGCACGTTCTCCTCTATTTGGGAAAGTTTTGCCATCGCCATGAACACGACGAGCCTATTCATCATCTACTTGAGGGAGAGGGAAAGGAAAAAAAGGATAGGATGGGGGAGAGGACATGTAGGGGAATAGGATCGTCATCCTAGAACAGGGCACTAACGCATAAGCGTACCATAATAAGTTCAAAAAGCGCCCTGAAAAGGGCACTTTTAAAACGCATAAAGCGTAAAGAGAGCCTGTAGCTCTTCCAACAGTGGGTCAAGAACAACAGAACTTCTTTAGGATTCAGATTTCTGAAGTCAATTTCACTGAATAAATGTTACCGAGTACTCGGAAACGCAGTTGCGCAAAAACTGGACAGTTACATATCAAATGATACGAAGTTCCATGATCGCATTACCAGCTGAATCAGCTGGCTGAATATTCGCCATGTGATAGCTGAGCCGGCAGTGGCCAGTCAATGCTTTGACCACCACGCTGCAATTCTGTTTATTCAGATTTGTTAGATTCTTCGCCATCCCTGGAGATAGCTAAGTACCATACAATTTTGTTTGACGACATTACTCCATACTATTCCATTCCATTGTGCTGAGTGGCAGCCCATGTGTGAATCTGCAGCTGCAGCTTAGCTAACTCAGGCCCCATGAAGTTATGTGATGCTCCAGTGCGAGCTAAGTCATCAGCCATTCCATTTCCAGCGATGGATGAATGGCCAGGTACCCATACAATGTGTACTGCGTTTGCTGAACTCAGCTCCTCGATTTGAGTTCGACAAGCGATAACTATCTTCGACCTAGAGTTGGCCGAAGCAAGTGCTTTAATAGCAGCCTGGCTATCTGAACAGAAGTATATTACTTTGCCCATTACGTGCTGCTGAAGTGTCGATTGCATTCCTCACATACAAGCAAAGCCTGAAAAATGGTGCAGTGTCTACCAATTGAGTAAGAGTGATACAGCTTTAGCTCACGGGAATAAACGCCAGCACCTGATCGACCTTCGAGAAGGGAGCCATCAGTGTAACATACGATGCCGTCTGAAATACTTCTTTCTAGATATCCAGTTGTCCACTCTTCCCAGGAAGGGAATTTCGTGAAAAATGTCTTATATGGAAAATTACAAACAATTGTAAGATCACTTGCAGCAAGGACAACTTTGTCCCAATCCACACAAAAGTGGAAACAACGAGGTATGTGTTGAGCTGCGGTTCACAGGAGTTTCCTCTAGTAAACCGAGTATCGATTGGCGGTAAGTGCAAGAAAGTGCTTCTTGATTGAGATGAATGTGTAGTGGCGCAACGTCAAAGAGAACTTCGAGCGCTGCCGTGGGAGTTGATGAGAACGCTCCAGACATCGCTATTAAGCACATCCTTTGGAGATGGTCTAACTTTAATTGGATCGTTCTCATTTCGCCCTTTTGCCACCGCACAAGACATCCATACGCCAACATTGGCCGCACAACAGTTGTGGAAATTCATTTGATATACTTGGATTTTAGACCCCAAGTTTTACCAAAGGTTCACTGGCATTGTAGGCCATACAAGCTTTCTTGATTCTGATCTCAACGTGAGGTGTCCAGGAAAGCTTGGAATCAAGAATAACTCTAACGTACTTTACCTGATCAATCACATTGATTTTAGAATCAAAAACGCAAAGGTCGAACGCCATTACGATTTCGCTTTTCCGTGAAAAGAACAATATTATGTTTTACTAAGATTAACCATAATGCCCTATTGACAACACCAATGCGTTTGTTTACGTTCATAGTCATAGTCTCTCTCTTCAAAACATATGAAAAATCAATGTCTAAAAGCTACTCATTTCTTATTGTCTTTTTCCTCATAATACTTCCTTGGGTGAAAACTAACAGAATAAAACAAAGACGACCCAAATCGGACGTTCCGTATCGCCTCTATCTACTAAACAATCAATCTCAGCGCACGAATCGAAAGCTAATGTCTAATGAGCTTCTTGGACGTTAACTTTGAAAAAGATAGTTTAAAATTCTTCAAATAAAAAAAATGCTGTTTTCGGACATTTTTGATGTTTTTAACCTTAAAAGGGATACCTGGGGTCCATTGGACCCTAGCCGCCTTTCAGAGCTCGTCTTTGATGGAACACACTCAGCGAGGTGACGAAACTGAGGCCATGAAGGTATCCCTTTTAGGATTAATATGACAACAAAGCTTTTGTTAAAAAAGTTCTACAGAATTTGCCCGAAAATGTTCTCTATTTTTTTTTCTTTGTCAACAAAACTCTATCTTTTGTAGATTAGACAATAAAATGATTCTGAAAACATCGCTTCAATTGCATTAACTTCATGTCATCACTTTATCAGTTCGCGTGTTCGTTTATTGCATGACGACGGCAGCTGCTGCTGGTGTTGTCGTTGCGAACAGAAAACGAGTTCGCTCATTTTGCCGCGTCCCATCTCCGCTTGTGGAAGCATTCAAGTCGGAGTTTGGTTTTCCTAAGTCGCGTGCGCATACTAAGTGCGAACCGCAAGAGGAATATTTGGAGAAATTCTTACCTAATCTTTCAGAATTCAGAAATTTTAGAAGAAATCTTCAAAGGAAATCTGGGGGGAAATCCATAAGAGATATCCAATGGAATCACAGGAAAAAAATCAGGAAAAAAAGTTCTTGGAGGAAGTGCCAAATCATTGGAGGAATTGCCGAAGAAATCCTTAACAAAAATCATTGAGTAATTCCTGAATAAATTATTGGAGATAAGTTTAGTAGTGAATCTTTGGGCAGACTTGTAAGAGACTTATCAAGACCATTATCAATCTCTCAAGGAATTTCTAGATGTATCCATAAAGAAATCTCTGAAAAGTCCTAGGAGGGATTCTTGGTAAAAAATATGAAATATTCCTCGGAAATAACGCTAGAATAATCAATGGTGGAATTTTTGAAGAATCAAGAAATTTTTGAAGAAATTCTTAAGTAAATCTTGGAGAAAGTTCTGATGAAATTCTTGGAAGATTTTGTTAAGATATCGTTGATGGAGCTATTAGATGTTTGTACACTTGGAAAAATCCCTAAAGAAAAAAAAAACTATAAGGAGTTTGTAAGCAAATGATTTGCGAAAGTTGTGAAAAAAATGTAGGATTTCCTAAGATAAATTTCCTGAGTTATCTTTGAAGGAACTCCAACATAATTGGTTGAAAAATTCCACATAGGAATACTTGGACGATAGTCAGAAATTCTTGAGAAATTGTAGAAAGTACTTTTTTGTAATTACGTTGCAAAAAGTCTTACTTTTCGATCGGTGAAAGTGCAGTGAAAAGGCCTACTTTTCTACATTTGAACAACAGTGCCGAAAAGTACTACTTTTCGGCACTCTTAAGTGTGCTGAAAAGTAGTACTTTTCGGCACTGTTGTATGAATGGCCAATTTGATGATTCTTTGACATCCTTTACAACTGTAATTTAGATGAGTCTGCCTGAATTGTATTCCTTTTATGCTCAGACACGTCCTGCAGTTCATTTATGGTGTTGTTTCTTGTAAAACTTGAAAGCAAAGTGCCAGACCGAACTGGCCGGAAGCTTGAAAATTTGTGACAGTCATCCCGGACCGTCCTGGTCTGTCGGCCTACTGAAACACCTACTTGATCAGATTACAACCTAATGCACGTGGAAGGCCGCTCGCCTGTTTTATCATAATGTGTTTGGTGAGCAAGTAAAGGTGGTAGTCGATAGGTGTTTTTCGTAATTACAAAAAACTTTGTATGCAACTCGTTGCAAAACTCGATTTTTTCAGCACTCGTTGTATTTATCCAACTCGGCAAGCCTCGTTGGATAAATGTACAACTCGTGCAGAAAAAATCATCATTTTGCAACTTGTTGCATAAATAACTATTATGCAATTCAGTGTCATAATTTTTATTTTATACTACTCATTTCAGTATCATAATGACCAACTTTTCTCCATATCGGTTCATAATGCAACTGAAATGAGTTGCATAATGAAAAATAGTTGCATAATTTTCATAATGCAACTCATTTGTGTTGCATTATGAACATTATGCAACTCAAATGAGTTGCATTATGAAAAAATCATTGCATAAAATTTTGTATGGAACTCGTTGCAAAACTCGATTTTTTCAGCACTCTTCGTATTTATCCAACTCGGCAAGCCTCGTTAGATAAATGTACGATACATGCTGAAAAAATCAACTTTTTGCAACTCGTTACATAAATAACTATTAGGTAAATAATTTTAGAAATCATTCGAGGAATTCTTGGAGGTATTTAACCTTCCAGGACGCGCGCCATCGAAACTGCACCGCGCTCGCAATGCAGTGGCGATTCCCTAACCTCAATTCTACCTGTTCAACGAATGTAAATTCTTGAATTTTTTCAACATGACTTGAAATTTGTGGAAAATGGCGAGAATAGCCGTTTCCGTCCATTTGCAATTTGGTTCTGATCTTCAATCCTCCGTAATTGCATGTTTTAGGGTCGTTGAACAGGTAAAAAGTGAGGTTACGAGACGCCACTGTCGCAATGTATACGACGAGCGAGATTTTTTGGGAGTGTTGTACTTTTTACAACAGCGCGCGTTCTGAAGGGTTAAAGCAGAACCCCTGAAGTAATAATTTGAGAAATACTTGATGATATCCTCGCAGGAAAGTATATTATTGAAGGAATACTAAAAGGCTCCGTGAAGAAATTGCTTAAGGAATTCGGGATGGAATTCCTGACGGATTCCTCGAAGGAATTCCTAATTGAATCTGTGGATAAACTTCTCAAATTTTTAGAAAAATATCTGCAGATATCCTTATAGAAACTCCTAGATTACGCCCAGGAAATTTAAAGACTTGCTAAAAAATGTTGAAGGATACTAAAGGAATGGAGAATCCTTGCAGAAATCGCGATAGGGTGTTTTTAAAAGAATTCTTCAAGTAATCTCTCGAGAAATTCATGATGGAATTCAAATAGAAATTCTTGAAGGGATTTCTACAGGAGTTCTTGATGGAATTCCTAATAGACATTTTGAAAAAAAAAGTCGTCAGTAATTCTTAAAGGATTTTCTTGGGAAGTTATGGACGGAGATGTTCTCACAGGTTACCTTAATGAAATTAGTTAATTAAACCGTTGAGAAATTCCCAACGGATTCATTTGATTTTTTTTTTAATTCAATGCTTAGAAGATTTCTTGAAGCAACGCATGGAGGGAATCCTGGAAGAATTTCTAAAGGAATTTTAGAGGAATTATTTAAGAAATACTTTGAAAAATTCCTTCAAATGATGATGATTTGAATGATGATGATGTATGATTTTTTGAAGGAATGCTTGGAACAGATTATTAATAAAACCGTGGAAATTCCTGGAGCTCCCCAAGGATAAGGAAATTCCTGGTGAAACTCCCCAAGGATAAATTGAATAACTACTTGGTAAAAACGTTAGGGGAAATTCTCAAACGCTTGAAAAATCACAAATGAGATATTTGGAGATCGAACTAAAATAATTCTTGGGGGTATTTCTGACGAATTCCTATAGAATTTCTTGGGGGAATATTGTAAGAATCTTGCAGAAATAATTTAAGAATTCATGGAAAATTCTTGCAGAAACTTTTAATTATACTTAAGAGAATTCCAAAAGAATCTTTGGAAAATCGCTAAAGGGATTATTGGAGGAAGACTTCAAAAATTTCTTGGAAAATCATTTAATAATTCCTCAAAAGAATGATGAATGCTTGATGGTATACCTTAGATAAATCCTTGGAGGATACTTGACGCTTCAGCAACCATACTCTCTTCGTGCTACCAATAAAGCAGCGGTGAATTCGTTTCTCTTCTGCTGTTGAAACCCTGTACCGCTCGCTATTTTGAGACGGGTATCGGCCTCTAGCATTCGACTGCTGCTGGCATTCTTCCCATACGTCACTCGTCGTTGCTGGCGTTGGCGTCGCTGGTTGGTACCTATCACCTCTTGCGCTGTTGTTGGCACTGTAAACATAAACTATCATTATCTGTAGACATCGTCAATTCCATTGACCTCTTATAGCTTTTAATAAATAGTACTGTGCAGCAAATTCTTCGACTGACAAGCGCGGAATATTGAAACGCATGGTTTTGTTGTTACTTGAACTTGTGACATTGGACCGCTGTAGGATTTCACATCTTTCACGTCCGAAAAATGTCGCCCATCGACCAGCATGTAGTCTATCTGGGAGCTGACACTACTGTCCGGGTGTCGCCAGATGTGTTTTCGGATATTCTTAAGTGCGAAGTAGGGCACTCTCCGCAGGCCTTATAAAGGCTCTCATAAACTTAACTTAAACTTGAACTTGATTGACCGCCCGCAGTTGCAACTCCAGTATCGCCATATCAGCTACACTCACACAAGGAACCAATGAGATAGCTGCTTGGGACTAACAGGCATCTTCAGTGTGTGAGAGTTGGACGTGGTCTTCTATTTTTAGGCGACAATGGCACCTGCTGCGTCAGGTTGCAGGTCAATGTGGGGAAGGGAATGGAAGTGATGATTGCAATCGCTTGTTGCCAACAGGCCGTTGAGTCCTCTGCACCTGCACAAGCTCATGCGGATGACGGTGTGTTGGTGGGAAATGTTTTTATTTTTGGCACAGGGCTCATGCATTGGTCCATGGGTGCCAGGTGTAAAATGATAGAGTATGTGAAGCGACACAGATCGCTTGGTTGCATAACTTGTAGGCGTTATATGATAGATGATAGATTGACACTGTGCTGCAATGAAAGTTGGAAGGAAGGGCAACGTTTTTTTTTTAATCCGTTTCTGGTTCTAGCGATCGCTACGAACATTCGAATATACATGAGATGCATATAGTGTAGAATTAGCATTTAAGTTAAAATACACGTTAATAAAAACTAAAAAAAAAAGAGATGCATATGTAGGAGAAAGAAAGAGAAAGTAGATAGAAGGATACAAAGTAGGAGGAAAAGGACAAGCCAGGGATTGAACCCAGGATCTGCTGCATATGAATCAGAAGCGGTAGCCATTAGACCACCAAGCTCGTCATCAACCTTATAAAGGTTCTCATAGAGCTCAAACTTAGTCATTGGGCGTTAGAGTGGGTCATCGTTTATATGGAAAAATGAAAAATCAAATGGTATCCCATCAGATCAAAGCTTTTTTGATCTTATTTCAGAACCCAAATAAGTGTGCAAAATTTGGGCACGATCGGTTATGTCTACGTTTTGCGCATCGCGTTTGAAGTTTGTATGGGGTTTTACATGGGAAAACACACTTTTTTGCATTTCTCTCATAACAAGCTCGATTTTTTCTAAAACCATGTAACCGATGAAGAGAAAACATAGCCTATGGTGTCGTGAAAAACTTTGTCGAAGACCGCGAAGTGATCTGATGCTTATGAAAAAAGCTATAGCATTGGCATTGCTTGGCGAAACAGCATGATTTTGTTGCTATTGTTATTCCTTTACATGTTAAAACATAAACACATGCATGCGGTTCGTTGGTTATAACTATTTTCACAAGCACCGGATCGCTTTGCGGTCTTCAACAAAGTTTTTCAGAACATCCTAGGCTATCATTTAACAGTATCGGTTAAAAAGTTTCAGACTAACTTTTTCAACTTATTACAAAAATGCAAAAAAGTATGTTTTCCCATACAAAATTCCATACAAATTTCAATTGCAATGCGCAAAGTGTAGACGCAACCGATTGCGCTCAAATTTTGCACAGGTACTCAGGACCCAAAACGGAACCAAAAAAGCTTTGATCTGAGAAAACGGTTCTGATGACCCACACTAGTATATATGCTGATTAGGCTGTAATCCTGTAGTTGAAGTATTCTCAACACACAGATTCGGTCGCATATTTGCTTCCACAATCTTGTAGTAGATGTAGTTCTTGAACGAAGTGATGGCGATGAAAATTGCTGCTTGGAATTCGCGATCTCTTGTTTTGGTCAAGCGTTACTCCTGGGACTGCCACCACCTTTACGCCGATTTTCTACAGGAGCACAAAACGAGCGGGCTCATTTAGAAATCTTACGTTACAAAATCCGACTTGCACCCCCAGTCTCGTAGAACAATCGCAGCGTGCATGCAAGTTATTAGAGTGTCGCGAAACGAAGTTTGGGAAGGCTGATATGATGCAGAATTTCATGCTCAAAGCAATAACAGAACGTACCCTGTTTGAGCTGCTCCTCTTTGGTGGACAGACACTCGGTTCGGTACGCATTTTCTAAATCTAACTGAAGTCAGAAGGACAATAGCGTCCAGACTGCTCCACCAGTTGAACACACAACTCTTAGCTGTTCGTTTTTGTCATCAACTGACCCGTGCAAACATGAGGTAGAAGCTTGATCCGACTCACCATTTTGCAGTCCTTTAATGGACATAAACTAAGGCAATTCAACGAAAAGTCGAACTCGGTCCAATAAAGTTTTATGCTTCCAACAAAACAACATAAATTGCCAAGCAGTAAATCAGCAAAACTCCCGCAAAAATGTGTCAAATTACACTCGCAAATCAGGCCGGTAATGGGGCTTGTGGAATCGATCGTTTGGTGTAACTTTTGTGTACCCACATATTCCCTGCTGGGTGGAAGCAATAACGACCTACTGAAGGCCAACCACCGCACCGCCGCCTTCATGGTAGCCGAAAACCTGCTTTGCTTGGAGCTTTTCTTTTCGGAACATTTTTATTTCTTTTTTCCCATTGAATTGATAGTATCACGCCAATTATCGTGACCGACAACAACTTATATCTGACTGAATACAACTCGCGTGTCTAGTCAAATCGCGGCTTCTGTCATCAGCGGAAGCTCACTGCATGATTTCTTCCTTGAATATTGTTTGGTATGGGTATGGGATGTTGATTTTTTAAGTTAATGAGACTTTCTTCAGTGATGTTGCTCAGGTTGTACCCCGACTAGAACCTGTGTGATGTTGGCACCTCCACCCATTCAGTAGCTGTTGCTTTTCAAAACTTGTCACCCCTTTTTCAGTTTGTCGTAGACTTTGATTTGTTGGTTGTTAGAAGTTTTGAAATTATCAAATTCCTAATGTGTTTTCTTTCCAAAAATGATTCAATCCGATGTGTGCTCTGCCCCTTGTTATGTTCTGCAACCACCCAACCCACCTTGTCGTTTGATCCCGTTCCATCGACCACACAAAACACTTCCCACCGCCGCCCATTCGTTCGGGATGGGGGCCCCAGCTAACGAAGACGCTACCCCGGATTCAGCCTACTCGTCGTCCGGTGCTGGTGCCGGTGCCGGGAACTCGTCGTCCCTGGCCGGCCTCCTTGGTTCTCCGGCCCGGCGGACGATGCCCGGTGGTGGCTACCAACATCACCAGCATCATCAGTTCTACCCTAGCGGGGAGGCACTGAATCCGACCTATGCGTCCAACATTAATCTCTGTATCAGTGACGACATCATCATCAGTGTGACCGATCATGACGACGAGAGCGACTTGCAACAGCAACAGCAACAAGAACAACAACAACAATCGCAGCGATTTAATCCTACTACTATTGCTTCTTCTTCTTCTTCCTCCAATCGTATCACTACTGCTGCTACCAATACTAACACCCATTTTATAGCGTCGCCCAAGTCGTCGTCGTCGTCCACGGTGTCATCGCCCCGCTCGCCCCGATTTGCCCAGCGGAACCCGGTCACCGGAAATGGCGTCGAAGACTACGCCGACAAGCCACGCAAGCCCAGCTCCAGGCGGGGAGGTAACTCAGGTTGGCTCATCAGATTGCTAATATAAATGTTACTAATTGGTGTGTGTTACTTTTAAGTTTAGTTATGTGCTTGTTTGTTATGTTTTCTATGTTCTTTATTATTCAGTATGGTTTTCTTAGTAGTTTGTTACTATTACTTGAATCTAATATCTGTATTATTTTGCTTTATTAATAAATATGGTAGTAAAAGTTCTTTGCAGGTTTCGCTTCCCCTTTTATTTGTAGCCTAATGAAACGCTTTACTTCTCTGCTTTATGTGTCATATTTACAAATTCTCTGCTATTACATTTTAACGCGATTTATAAGAGTTGAAATATATTGCCACTATGAATCAATCATTTTTTTGTTGTTGTATCTTGTCAAAAAAAAAAAAAAAGATTCCTTGCCTAGATTCTTCTAAGAATTCTTGACGGGATTCTCCTTAGGATTCATCCCAGAATTTCCTCCAAATTTCTTTCAGTTTTTATCGAGAATTCTCCTATGATTTCTCAAGGGATTTTGTTTTCTGATTTCTTCCGGGTTTGCTGCAGTGGTTCCTCTACCGAACCCAGTCGTCACTCCATTAGTTTTTTTTTGGGTTATCTAAGGGATGCCTCCTGGGATTTTCCAAGAAATCATTCCCGAGGTTCTTTCAGCTAGAAATATTATATTACCGGTTTTTACGGAAGATAGAGATAAATAAACATCAAAATACGATGAATGGATTCAGTTAAGCAGAGAATTTCTATAATTTCCAGTTCCGCCCGCCACTTTATCAACTACTAGCTAATCGCAACGTTTCACTTCCTCCACAGAGAACGGCAACCCGGTGACCGGTGAGGGATACAAATCTGGCGGTGCAGCGGAGATCAACACGACCGTCCCATCGCTGAACGGTGCCGGCCATGTCATCAACAAGAATCGCATTCCTCCAGGTGGCTTCTCGTCCGGTCTGTGGTAATCCACTGGTCGGCCGCAGTCCACTGACACTGCGGTGCACAGGGGTCCACAAAGCCTCCCGCACCGCATCCTTTGTATTTCATTTCAAGAAGACACACACGTTATAAAACCGTCGTAGATTGGACGAACCCGTTGCAGATGCACGCAGCAAGTTGCCAGACCTAAATGCGATAAGCGCAGAATAAATAAAGACGATCCCGTTCCAAACAATACATGAGTCCGCCATCAAACCGAGCGATACACACTCGAACGTTGCCGCCCGTTCAAATTCCGGCTACATTTTTCTTTTCGTCGTCAGGAGAAGGTTTATCGATTTAGGAAACCGGAAATAATTCCGGAGTGAATTTTCAATGCAAATTGTCAAAAAATAAACTGATAGTGATAGCACACCATCAAGTTAGGCACTGAGATGTCCAATAACATTTAACATAAAACGAATTACGAAACCAATTACCCCTTTTCTGTGTAGAATAGCGGAACGATAAATTTCCAAATTGTGAAACAATAAACATAATTTATAAATCTCTTTAGATTCCTGTTCGAATTTTTTGGGAGATTGCCGAGCAAATTTGATGCGCAAAATATATACGAAAAGCGAACTTGAAACGATCAGAACGGTTAAGGTTTATCAATAGCAAGCAGTGGCAGTAGGGCTGTGCATTTATCGATATTATCGATAATATCGATATTATCGGATCAAATTTATCGATACGATATCCGATATTGCTCAAACCGATGTAAAATGATACCGATAAAAGCTAATTATTTCCGATATTTACGATTAATTTGATTATTAGGTCAGATTTTGTAATATATTTTTGTAAGTTTCGCCATTTACGCAACAACATTAACCCCAAATGTGCATTTGAAGCACATTTACTATACAAATGGCACAAAAATTCTACATTTTTGGTGTACCTCCTTTTTAATGCAGTTATCTGATATCGATACGATATCGATAATGTCGAATCCGATATATCGTCGATACCGATATGAGATTAATTGCGTTTCGCCGATACCGATAAACGGTGAGGATGCACAGCCCTAAGTGGCAGCGACTGTTTCAAACACCATTTGTAGTTTTATTAACAAACACGAGCGCGCTGCAAATCGGCAGAATACAACTAATTTCGAACGAAGTTGAGAGCAATTAACAACTTATCAAAATCACACACACAAGAGCAACAGTAATTTACTACTGTGGAACAGATATGAGAACTTATATTCACATACACGTACATATAAACATTTAGAGTGCATCTGTTTAAAATATTACTCAAACAAAAAAAATGTGCATAAAATGAGAACAAAGACAATTATAAAATCGTCAGTTTTCCAGCAATCGTTTTTTCAGAGGAAAGTGCGCTGATGCGCACTACCCTCCATACTCCAACCCCACAAAATATCAATGTGGTAGTATTTATAGTGCAGTTGAATTGTATAATCTCAACATATTTAAAGAAAAACAAGAGAAACATTCTTGTCCAATTTAAGTGTACGTTTTTTCAGTGTCAAATTCTTTATTCCCTCCAACCTGGTTTTTTGCTTCTCTTCCGGATCAGTAGAATGTAATTTTGATTAAATTAATCAGAAGAATCGTTCTCGACAATGATCACACCTTTTTCGCTTTTGTACTCTTTTTTCCTTGCTGCTTTGATAGATGATCCCATCTAATCATATATCTTTCTATCGCTTATATCTGTATTACGCCAGAAAGTTGCGAGGAGCGGAAGTTTTTCACGTATTTTTATTTGAACTCTCTTCAACCTTTCGTAGCCTTTTCTTCTTTTCCTATTTATTGAAACAAAAGTATCAGTTTGATGATTTTTATAAAATTATTGAATATGACTAAACAAAAACTGTTACAGCCCGAGCAAAAATCAAGTAGCGGTTCAAAATTATGATGTGAACGAATGTGGCCTCAATTAGAATACCTTTGCTATTACTATAGGAAAATAAAAGAATGAAACGCAAATTATGGAAGAAATAGAAATAGGGAAAGAAGAAAGACCTTATATAGGAAGCCTATATTTGTAGAGTGGGAGAGTCAAAATTATTATGATAGTTGTAACGATTTGATAAAAAAAAAAGATGGGAATGAAAGTGCGAACATGTAACACATTACACAACACACAACACAAACACGCAGACAGACATAATCTACATACATACCAGATCCGTTGCAGTCTGTGAACAACAGTAAGAGCAAGCGAAGAGATGGAGAAAAAGCGATGTCGATACATTCTTCTATATACCTATTTGCATTACGCGAAACATATGACACTTTTGATGGATCCAAAAAATCCGATGAGTGGTACGGAAATCGAAAAGCAAATACTACAACATACATATTATATATAGAACAGTGAAGAAAACCTATATATGACAAACGCATCTGGATTATAATTGTACTTGATTGATTCACTCTTATTTTCATTTGTAATAATAAATTTTAATTTAATAACGGTAACGAGTGGTCATTAAATCCGAAACTTCAGTCCTCTTATATGCAGTCTTGCGAATAATCGCGACCATCACGAGACAATCACTTGAACCGCTTTCTGGAGTCACCCTTCCCAAGGTGATACGAACCAGATAGCATGCCATGCCTGGAATGACAAACATGTAGTGGGTTACACCCTTCGCAGCTTTGCAGCGATAGCAGTTGCTGAGTATGCTTCAGGCGGGTTGCTAGAGAATCAATCTCTCTGAGCAACGATGCATAACGGGCGAAGTGAGAGCGTTTGCCGTAGCCAGGGCGAACTGCGTGGTGCGCTCAATGTGTGCGTTTAAACTGAGCTATGCAAAAGGAATAGGATTTATGACGTAGTACCGTGCTTGTGATAACACACATGCATAGTTTTACATGCTGTTGCGCGTGCATCTGCTTGAGGCGACGGAGAGAGTCATGACACTCACATGAACCGTATCCAAGTCAGGATGATTGTAGCAAAACAAGGGTGACCGGGTGACTATGATGGGATTCTGTCTTTTCTGGTGTTAGCGACTGTAGAGAGAGCGAATCAGAAACCTCAGAGACAGGGTGATACAAGTTTGGTGTTTATCAGCTTTTTTGTGACTTGTACGCTGATGCTTCGCGACACTGCTTATATGCATTGCGTTTTCTAGTGGATCGATTCATACATAATCGTTAGTATCAGACCCGCCTCTTTGTGAAGAAAAACGCATCCTAGAAAAGACGGGTTTGGTGGTCTAGTGACCACCGCTTCTGATTGATATGCAGAAGGTCTGGGGTTCATTCGCTGGCGCTGGTTCTTCCCTGTCCTCCTACTTCGTATCTTGCTATCTACTTTCTCTTTTCTGTCTTTAAAAACATCCTGTCTTTATAAACATTTTCGTAGCCATCGCTAGAGCCAGAAACAGGCTGAAAAAGGGCGTTTTCCTCCCTTCCAACTTTCACAGCACAGAACTAATCTAACTCCTACATGCTATACAACTAATCGTACTGGCGCATCGTCTTCACAGTAATCTTCACACAATCTGTTAACGTAACTTTAAACAGTTGCAGTTGCTGAACTGGGCAGTTCAAAGCAATTCAGTTCAGTTTCGTTTACAATATTAAAACTACAAACTTATAGTTCGATTTTATTCATATACAAATTCCACCATAAACAATATCAATGGATTCCATCTGAAAGAACGGCAAGCTGATGTGGAAACTAACAAACCATCATCACTTACTGCGTGACTGTACTGATCTCTGCAAAACGACTGTACTGATCTTCCTTTGTGTCGCTCAAACAGTTATTGTCTAGAATTCTATATTGGTGCACACAGATGATCCGGTTGTTTCATAGCTGAATCGACTGCCCTACTACACAGTGGTTGTGGCAACACTATCACTTTACGTCTGTCATCTATGCACCAATGCGTGAACCCTGTGCCAAAATTAGAGTGAAGTGGGATAAGATGCCATTTTCAAATCGTTTCAATGATAAATACCCTCATTTGTTTGATATCAGGGTGACTATTTATAAGAAAATATAAAACTCCCTAAGTTTTCCAAGTTTTTCTTCTTTTTTTTTATTCCTTGTTGGGTATCTAAGTCACTGCGACCAGTTGTTAGATCTATTGTGACATATGCCCCAGTTTTATTTAGCTATGTCAAGTTGACGTATTACTATTGGAGTTAGCAATAATCAAACCTTGACTGTAAGCCTGATCCCAACACGGTGCGACAGTTCGGATGAACTGTACTACCACATTGGGGTTTGTTCTCCATACATCAAGGGGTTCTATTAGCCCCTTGTCGAAGAACTTAATTCTTTTAGCAGAAATTGCCGGACAACGGCACAACAAATGTTCCGAGTCTTCTTTATCCATGTCGCAAAAGCGACATACATCATCCTGAAGTTTTCCAATTAGCTTCAGATGATAACGGCTCGGACAATGGCCAGTTAGAAGGCCTGTAAAAATACTTAGATCTCTTTTTGATAGCTCTAAGATTTTGCGAGTGTTCACAAAATTTGGTTTTATAAAACGTTTGGACTGTCTCGCAAAAGTGGTGTTTTCCCAGTTGGATTTTATTTTTTCATGTTCCCATGTTTTAAACTCCATTCTGAGAAGACAACCAGATACAGCACAAAACGGTTCTGGTCCTATGAATTGGTGAGACGAACCAAGTCTTGCTAGCATATCGGCTTGTTCGTTTCCATCAATTCCACAGTGCCCTGGAACCCAAAACAGCTTCACCTGATTACGGCGAGCTAATTGTTGGAGTGAATTAATACATTCCCAAACATGTTTAGAGGTGCATGTAGCTGATTTCAAAGCATTTAGAGCTGCTTGGCTATCAGACATAATGCAAATATTTGAATATCTGTAATTTCTGCGTAAGCAAATACTACTACATTCTAAAATTGCCTGAATTTCAGCTTGAAAAACAGTTGGCCTTTTGCCCATAGGAATTGATAAATTAATCCCGGGGCCAGTCACACCTGCACCAACTTGGTCGTTCAGTTTCGAACCGTCAGTGTAAAACACGATCGATCCTGGGTGTAGTTCTGGGCCCCCATTTGTCCACAGATTTCGCCCAGGATTAATCAATTCAAAAGAGCGTTTAAAATTGTACTTTCTGCTCATCCAATCACCATTGTCTGTGATGAAAGAGCCGATACTGATTGTTTTTAGAATACTTAGATGCCCTTTCAGGTCACCTTCAAAGAGGTTTGTAGTTCTTTTGACCTTCAAAGCACTCTTTGCAGCTTCTAATTGAACAAATTGATGCAATGGAAGTAAGTAAAGTAAAGTGTCTAGCGCTTTAGATGGTGTACTTCGCATTGCTCCAGTAATTGAAAGAGTAGCTAATCTTTGAAGTTTTTCCAGCTTCTTTTGAGCTAGTCTTTCATTAGTTTTTGGCCACCATACTAGCGACGCATAGGTAACTCTGGGTCTCACAACTGCCGAATAAATCCAGAAGATCATCTTCGGCTTCAATCCCCATTTCTTACCAAAAGTTTTTCTGCTAATCCATAGAGCATTTGTAGCTTTGGCAACCACCTGCTCAAGATGCCAATTCCAGTTAAGTTTGCTGTCAAGATGTATTCCAAGATACTTGACTCTATCTGAAAGTTCCAAATGAGTTCCTTTCAATTTTATATTGGTTATTGAAAATTTTCTTCTTCGTGTAAACGGCACGATCGTGGTTTTTGAAGCCTTCTTTATCGCACCACGAAGAGACTAAATTTAGGGCAGTTTGCATTCTGTTAGTGATAATATAGTCATATTTACCACGGACTAATATGACAATATCATCAGCGAAGCCAATTATTTCGAAGCCCTCTGCTTCCAGTTTTTTGAGTAGATCATCAACTATCAAAGACCACAATAGAGGTGATAGCATGCCTCCTTGAGGGCACCCTTTAACTGCTCTAACACTAATAGATGAGCTGCCAAGGTTTGACGATATCTCTCTTTTTGATAACATCTCCCCTATCCAATCAATAATGCATTCGTCAAGGCCACGCTTTGACATAGCATTCTTCATTGAAGTATAAGATGTGTTATCAAACGCTCCTTCAATGTCAAGAAACGCAGCAAGTGAAATCTCTTTTGCTTCAAAAAATTTTTCTAGTTTTGTAACCAGCTTATGAAGTGCTGTTACCGAAGATTTGCCCTCTTGATATGCAAATTGATTTTTGCTTAGAGAGCTTTTTATTAAATATGACGATTTAATGTGCTCGTCTAGTATTTTTTCCATTATTTTTAACATAACGGACGATAGACTTATGGGTCTGAAGGATTTTGGTGATGATTTATCCTTCTTATTTGCCTTTGGGATAAAAGTGACTCGCACTTCTCGCCAAGCTGTAGGGATATAACTAAATGATAAGCTTAATCTGAACAATTTAGTTAAAATGGGTGTTAAGATTTCTTTACCCTTCTGCAGTAGTACAGGAAAAATTCCATCCCTACCAGGCGCTTTAAAGGGTTCAAAGGAATCTATCGCCCATTCAACCTTTTGTTCTGTAATAATTTCATTGGCCAGAATGCTTGCATCACTCCTGACACCTTCTAGCCCAGTTGCATCATGATTCTCATGAATATATCTCCTGGTTTCATTGTCATCAGTTTGCGATACAGTTGCATCCTGGTCTTCAGTAGAAACAACTATAGAACACGGAAAATGTGTTTATGCAATTCAGTATCATAATTTACATTTTATATAACTCATTTTGATATCATAATGGGCAATTTTTCCGAACTGGCTCATTATGCAACTGAAATGAGTTGCATAATGAAAAATAGTTGTATAATGTTCATAATGCAACTCATTTGAGTTGCATTATGATCATTATGCAACTCAAATGGGTTGCATTATGAAAAAAATCATTGCATAAAATTTTGTATGGAATTCGTTGCAAAACTCGATTTTTCAGCACTCTTCGTATTTATCCAACTCGGCAAGCCTCGTTGGATAAATGTACGACTCGTGCTGAAAAAATCAACTTTTTGCAACTCGTTACATAAATAACTATTTCATCATTGTTTCCAAAATTTCATTGGTACTCGTAGTAAAAGAACCGTCGTCTTTTTTTAGAGTTCCAAGACCAATTGAATGATCTTTAGCGAGGATTTTTTGCAGTCTAGCGCAATTGGAGTACTTTCAATGTTTTCACAGGTGTGCCTCCAATTTATCCTCTTTGATCTTCGGATTTCTTTATTATAAATTGTGAGGGACTCTTTGTATTGTTCCCACTGTTGTGTTCTCTTAGCCCGGTTAAATAGTTTCCGGGTTTTCTTTCGTAATTTTTGCAAGTTGTTGTTCCACCAAGGAACATCTCTATTTGAAGAACGTTCCTGAGAAGCACAACTGCAATTGAATGCCTGTCGAACCAGGTTTGAAAGTGTTGTAGCGCTTTCTTCAAGTTCATGGCAAGAATTTGGAATGCTATGGAAATTGTCCATTTCCGTTGAGAGTTTTGAGATATAGAGCTCCCAGTTAGTCTTCCTAGGATTTCTCGTAGTTTGTATGAGTTGTAGACCAGCCTCATATTCAAACAATATATGCCTGTGATCAGACAAAGATGTTTCATCTGACACATGCCAATTTTTGATTTTTTCCGACAGTGTAGGACTACACATCGTCAAATCAAGAACTTCTTGCCTAATGGCATTTGTAAAAGTAGGTTCATCGCCTCTGTTACATAGAAAAACTATACAGAAATATCCTCAAAGCTTAAGTTAAGAATTGAAAAAATGGCGCAAGATGTATTATCCAAGAGATTTCAACAAATCGCTGAATTATTTCAAGAACTGTTCAATAAAACTCTTTCGAATATAATACAAAAATAAGTTAGGAAATATTTATTTTTTTACAGAGTTCTTTTGGGTTAATTGCAAAAAAATGCTCTGCCATTTTCACCTGCAATGACTTCCAAATACTCTAAAAAATCAGGAAAAACATTCAGGAGTTCAACCAGTAACTCTACAGACTATACTGCGCTGAATCGTAAGTCAGTCCCATCTGTAAAAACTAGGCTCTGAGAAAATGGACCTAGAAGTTTTCATATTCGATTTCTATGTAAAATAAAAAAAAATCGCCATGAACTGCAAATTTCTGCGATAATCATGAATCTTTCACACATTGTTTCAAACGTTATGGAACAATCTGACTTGGTGTTGTTTTTCGATTTCACTAAACAAATCGTATTTTTAATAACGCAGCTGAACTTACATCCGAAAATAAATCGACAACTACCATTAACTCAATTTTGCCCAAAATGCAGTTGGGACTGACTTGCGATTCACGGCAGTATATGACCGTTGAATTGCATACACCGCACAGTGGGAAAAATTGAACCCGAAACACGACTAAATTCATTTTCTCAGCTGGGTAACAGGTTCTGCCAGCGGCTGAGACCATTTTCGCTTGGAAAAAGTGTGCTGAATCGATTGGTGGGGGTCTCGTTGGCCGGAGGCCTCACCCTGGCCAGCTAGAGGGCCGGAATCAATCCGAATTCCTTACGGAAAGCAAAATCATTGTCATCCAAGAATACTTTCGCACCCGATATTTATTCTGAAGCCGCAAATCAGAAGTCAACCGCACTCCGGATAATATCAGTTGCAAATTATGGTCCAATTGTGGTTCCGGAACAATCCGGGACAACCCGGAGCATTAGGGTGGGGCTAATTTTAAAAAATCTCTCTGGGATATGATTTCCCAAATGGAAATCGATCTACTAGTCGAAATAAGTAAGCTGTACAAAAATGAGTGATTTTGGTTGATCTTTAGGGGTGGCGCAAAGTGATTTTTTTTGTAGAGCAAATCTTTAAAAATCATTTCAAACTAAATTTTCAAATATAATTTTTCTAGACTAAATCGGTGATTTTAGAACCCAATTGGGTCAAAATTGTGCTCAAAATTGAGATATCTCTACTGGTTTATGAGATATTTGAAAAAAAATGTCGTAACCCAAAAATTAGATATCAAAATATGAAATTTTTTTTAAATATCTCGGAAACCAATATCACGCAATTTTGAACATAAATTTGGCCCAACTGGGTTCTAGAATCACCGATTTAGTCCAGAAAAATTATGTTTGAAAATTAAATTTGAAACGTTTTTGGAAGGTTTGCTGTAGCAAAAATTTCACTTAAACCCTTTGCGCCACCCCTAAATATCATCCGAAATCGCTCATTTTTGTACAGCTTTCTTATTTTGACTAGTAGATAACTTTCCAGTTGGGAAATCATATCCCGGAGAAATTTTTTAAAATTAGCCTCGCCCTACCAGAACATCCGTATAAGCGGGTATATAGAAGACTTACTCTAATAGATATTTACATTACATTTATACCCATATTGAAAGTATGAATGAAAATAGAGAGACATTCAGTTGACAATGAATGTGGCGAAGCACGAATGAAAAAATGAGAATGTGAAAATTTCGAATTTTTTACTCTCTGGATAATACTAGCCTGTTAGAAGGTAAGATGTGGCCACTGATAATTCCGAGTTCTTCTGAATACCTATACTACATACGTATATCTAAATATTGCTGCAGCTTAATAAATAATACAGAATTCACAATCAATTCAGGTTGAACAAATCCATATTGGTGACCACTAAACGGCAATCCGGAATACTTCCGGAATCCCTCAGGGATGCTTCCAGAATTCTTCTAGGTTGGATCAAGAATCCTTCTGGGTTACTTCCAAAATACTTCTGAGATGCTTCCATATTCCTTATAGGATGCTTCCAGAATGCTTCTGGAATGCTTTCAGTTTTCCTTCAGGATGCTTCCCAAGTTCTTATTGGATACTTCCAGATTCCATCTAGAGTGCTTCCAGATTCCTTTTGGAACATTTCCTAGATTTTCGGGAATATTACAAGAATCCTTCGGAGATGCTTCCAGAATTGTTCCATGACACTTTCAGATTTCATCTCGGATGCTTCCAGAATTCTTCTGAGTTGCTTTCAGAATACTTCTAGGTTGCTCCCAGAATCTCTATGGGATGCTTCAAGATTTATTTTGAGACACTTCCCGAGTTTTTCTTGGATGTCACCAGATTTCTTCTGGGATGATTTTTTTTTATTTTTAAACGAAAGAGCACCTTTTTCTGAGCCGCTATGATTTTTTTTTAGATTTTAAGAACTTTATTTTGGTACTTAAAATCAATTTCAAAGAGATTTTTTGACATCACCTTTTGACAGCTGGGCAACTGCTTGACAGCTCCTTTCAGTACAAAATGCGACGAGGGGTGATTCGACAAATCGCTCCCATACAAATTTCAAATTGATTTTTAAATAGGTTCCCGGCCATCAAAATTGATGAAAATTTGGATTTCGGCTCAGTTTGGCATGCAGATTCAGAATATGGAATTATCTCAACACCACTAAAGAAGCCAATTCAGATTATTCCTGAAAATCATCATGCGATCCAATTTTATTCACGATTTCTCTAAGTATTTGTTAAGAAATTTATTCAGAATGGTTCCCTATAATTTCAGCCCCGAAAAAATGTATTTCAGAGATAGATTCATGTTATATTCAGATACTGAAAATGTTTAATTAAATTATAACAATTGATTTCAAAATTCAAAACGGATTTCTAGTATTTGTTTAATCCGCTACGAAATGTACCCAGAAGTTCTTTAAGTATTCCAGGTTTTCCCTGTTAAATATAATCACCTGAAGATTCCCGGTTTTCAGGTGTTTTCCAAGTAGCAGACACCCTGATTTCAAAAGGAATCTGGAGCATCCCACAATTATTCTAAAAGCATCCCAGAAGAATTCGGAAAGCATTCAAAAACGAATCCTGAAGCATTTCCAAAGAATGCTGAAAGCAACCCAGATGGATTCTGGAAGCAGCTTATAAAGGAATCTAGAAGCATCCATGTTGAATTTTGAAAGCACACCCGAAGGATTCTGGAAGCATCCTGGAACGAATCTAGAAACATCCTATAAAAAATCAAGAAGCATTCCAAAAGAATTCTTCAAGCATCCCAGAAGGGATTCTGGAAGCATCTCAGAAGGCAAACTAAAACTTTTGCTAAAGCAAACCTTCCAAAAACTTTTCAAATTTAATTTTCAAAAATATGTCATATTTTGGTATCTAACACAAAAAAATACCAAAATACGACATTTTTTCCAAATATCTCAGAAACCAATAGAGATATCGCAATTTTGAGCACAATTTTGGACCAATTGGGTTCTAAAATCACCGATTTAGTCTAGAAAAATTATATTTGAAAATTTAGTTTGAAATGATTTTTAAAGATTTGCTCTATTAAAAAAATCACTTTGCGCCACCCCTAAAGATCAACCAAAATCACTCATTTTTGTACAGCTTACTTATTTCGACTAGTAGATCGATTTCCATTTGGGAAATCATATCCCAGAGAGATTTTTTAAAATTAGCCCCACCCTAATGTTCCGGGTTGTCCCGGATTGTTCCGGAACCACAATTGGACCATAATTTGCAACTGATATTATCCGGAGTGCGGTTGACTTCTGATTTGCGGCTTCAGAATAAATATCGGGTGCGAAAGTATTCTTGGATGACAATGATTTTGCTTTCCGTAAGGAATTCGGATTGATTCCGGCCCTCTAGCTGGCCAGGGTGAGGCCTCCGGCCAACGAGACCCCCACCAATCGATTCAGCACACTTTTTCCAAGCGAAAATGGTCTCAGCCGCTGGCAGAACCTGTTACCCAGCTGAGAAAATGAATTTAGTCGTGTTTCGGGTTCAATTTTTCCCACTGTGCACCGTTTTGAATATGAACTTGGATATTTATACTCTGTGCTGGTGACGAAGTAATGTTGAGATTTCGAAATTCTACCCATGATTATCCCTTCAAATTCTTCTGAAATACCTTCTTTAAATTCGTTTCCAGTTTCTCGAAGAGTTTTTCCTCGGTATTACCGTCTACCCCCGTTGGTTTGAACGACACCTCATGCAAACCAACGGGGTTCATTTTTTAATTTGAACTTCTAGTAAACCCTGTGGGCATCGAAAAACACACTGATGGTAACGGTTCTTGCTGTTTTGTTTTGATTCTGCGTTCCGTTTCACCCCGTTCCACGATCAGAATGACGTTTGAACCATTTTTAGTTTGAACTGATGTGAAGATTAGCGGGGGTAAAATTAAAAAGTGTTCAGATTAGATGCACTCAAACCAACAAGGGTAGTCGGTATCAAGGATTTTTTTTCTTTTTTTTTTTGGCTTTCTCCAGTTTTCCCCAATATATCCAGAGCTCCTTGCGAGGTTTTTCACGAGTTCAGTTTCTTTTTAGATTTTTCACGGGGTCTGTGCTAGCGTATGTACCCCCCCGGATTTTCTTCTACTTAGGGGAGATCGGGGCATAATGGACACCCGGGGCGAAATGGACACCCCTGTTTTTGCCGAAACCGTTGACTTTTATGTAAAATTTTAATGCATAAGTGTAAATAAGCAAGTCATTATTCTATTTTTCAAAGTATTATTTATATTCCTCCAAAATAATCAAAATATCATTTAAAGAGGAATATGTTTTCCATACAGTGGAATTCTTATATTTTGGAAGCAGTAGCAAATAAGGTATTACGAGTGTTTGAATGTGTCCACCATCAAGTTGACTTTTTGACACTCTAATGCACACCCTAATGTACGCGCATTGCATACTGTTACCGTCTACCCTCGTTGGTTTGACCGCATCTAATCTGAACACTTTTTAATTTGACCCCCGCTAATCTGTACATCGATCAAACTAAAAATGGTTCAAACGTCATTCTGTTCATGAAACGGGGTGAAACGGAACGCAGAATCAAAACAAAACAGCAAAAACCGTTACCATCAGTGTGTTTTTCGATGCCCACAGGGTTACTAGAAGTTCAAATTAAATAATGAATTCTGTTGGTTTGCATGAGGTGTCGTTCAAACCAACGGGGGTAGACGGTAGACGTTTGTAAAAAAATCGGTTATTTCAGCCTTAATTAATTTTGATGTTCTGTAAATTTGTCTGAGATGGAGTATTATATCTGTGGTATTGATCTCCGTAGGAAAATTACTTAACTGGTCTATGTAGTCATAGGATAAGCATAACATATGCAGGGGTGTCCATTATACCCAGATGAGTGTCCATTTCGCCCCGTACCTTTCCTTCCAGCCCTAAAAATTACACGGTTTACAATTCACTATTTATTCACAATAAAGACATTCTACCAGCTGTAAATGATTGAAATACGTAGGATTCAAGCTAACAACTGCCAACTGAAGTTGGCTCTGTTATACAGGCTAAACGTACTCATTTGCTTAGGGTGTCCATTATACCCCTAATCCCCCTACTCGCTGGATTTCCCCCGGAGATATTTCTTAAAAATTATCCAAGTTCTTCAAGAATTTTTCTTAGTTATTTCGGGATAGTTTTCCAACAGTTTCTCTCAGGGTTTTTGCAGAAGTTCTTCCAGGCAGTTTGTAGTTTTTCCTGCGGGATCTCGCACGTTGTTTCTCCCGTGATTTTTTTTTTAGTGGTTTTCAGAGCTCTTCCTTACATTTCCCTAATAGGTATTTCGTCCAGTGATTAGTCCCAAAACTTTTTTCCAAGATGTTCTTGTTTCTCTTAGGATTTATTCCGAAGTTCTTCTTAAGATTTTTGTCTATGCGGAGATTTTTGCATTTGACCGGGTTTCCCTCAGTTATCCCAGGAAGCAATCCGAGAAAAACTCTTCAAACTAATTTTGCAAGAACTCCGGTGTAGTATCCGAGCTTTTCGGCTGGTCTGCCATCAGCCGATTTGTTCGGCAAGCCTCGTTGGATAAATGTATGACTCGTGCTGAAAAAATCATCATTTTGCAACTTGTTGCATAAATAACTATTACAGTTGAAAACCTGTAATGTTTTTTGGATATCACCTTTTTTTAAGCGTTCTAGATGATTGTTAAGATATTGGCTGCCAAATGCTTGTTAATTGAACATTTCTCATTGCAATAAGGCAGCGTTTCTCAAACTATGGGTCGCGACCCACTGGTGGGTCGCGAGTTGATTTTTGGTGGGTCGCGAAGTCTTTATTAACGTATGGCGAATGTTATTGCTGGCCATTTTCTAATTTTCAAACACTTCTTTGGAAAATCCCTTTCTAGAAGAGTGATTACCTGGAATTTCGGTTTCTCCTTAAGGACAAACGTGTTGTAATCCCGCTTCTACAGTGCATCAGAACTTCAGACGCACAAATCTCAAGGAGCAAGCTTCAAACAACAGTGTATTTTATTATTCTGTTCTTGCTCGCTTGTAACAAGCTTAATATAAGAATATCAGGTGCGCTGGTTTTGTTTACGAAAAGATTTGTGCGCCCGAAATCGTGAGTAGGTGCCAAAGTCAGCCATTGTGGCGACCATTTTGGGTTTCTAAAAAGTCTGTCCTTAACTCTCCAACGCCCAGTGTCACCTCTAGGTGACACCTGTTTTGTTTTGATTGTTAAAAATCGAATCCTTGATCAAATCTTTTGAAACTGGTTTTAAATGAAAGCTATACTAGTCTATTTTGATTTTTGGTGGAAGTGTCCAGGTCAATCTGGAGTGACCACCGGGAATCGACTACAAGCAGAATAAGGCAATTTTCTATAACCTGTCATAACACAAAGACGAAATAACATTATGATTCAAACTAAACGTAATTTATATTGGCTTCAGATGTGCTTCAATTTTATCTGGTGTAGTTGAAAGTTTTTTACAGTACGTTCTCAATAATCCGATTTTGTCAGTTTCGAAAAATTTTCGGTAATTAAATTTACAGAGCAAAATATTTAAACTGATTCAAAGTATTAACTGCAGGAAGCGATGCATATTGAATGTGGGATGTATAGAAAAATCATAAATGGCCACTGCTGCAATGGTTCTGGTATCTGGAACCGATTCCAGGAGCCCCCAAATAGTACCTAACGTGTTTTCGGTCAAACAGCAGTGATTATACTCAATTGTTAAGTGCAAAAAAGCCAAAACAATTTGATTTCATTGCTAATTAGCTAGCACAGTGCAAAAATACACCATGGACCAGCATGGCCAGTAACATGGCCAATATGATACCCGCCGGAAGATCCGGAACATCCGTAAAAGTGGTCAATTCATAAAAATGTACTAGAGCGTCGCGATTTTTTCTAAACTGATTTGTTTCAATAACCTAAGGATGAAATCATGTTTGCGACTGGTTTGTAAGCCTGTGTGGCCACTGAATTGGCCTTCGGAATACCCGGAACATCCGTAAAAATGGCCAAACCATTAAAATTGTGCTAGTGTCGCAGTTTTTTCCAAGCTTGTTTGTTTTAGCAACCAAAAGTTAAAATCTATATTATGTATGGGTATCCGAAACATCCGTAAAAGTAGACGATTCATGGAAATTGTGCTAGATTGTCGCGATTTTTTTTATCGAACTCATTTGTTTCAGCAATTTAAGATTGAAATCAATGTTCCGACTGATTTATAAATCGGAAAGACCACTGGATGAACCTTCGGTTTTACAGGAAATTCGTAAAAGTGGTCAATTTATAAAAAATATGCTAGAGTGGCACGGTTTTTGCTAGTTTTGAAGACCCCTTACCCCCTCCGTAACGCTTATTCTGTATGAAAGCCCTAACGATGAAATCATTACTGTGATTGCTTTGTAAATCAGAGGACCCATTTGATGGACCCTTGGGGTATCTGAAACATTCGTAGAAGTGGTCAATTCATGAAAATTGTGCTAGGCGTCGCGACTTTTTCCCAACATATTTGTTTCAATAATATGAGAATAAAATCACTTTTGTGAGAATTTTGGAAATCAAAGTGGCCACTGGATGGACCTTCGAGGTGTCCGGAACATCCGTAAAAATAGTCCATTTTTGAAAATTGTGCTAGAGCGCCACAATGATTTCCAAACTCATTTGTTTTTGTAATCTAAGGAAGGAAGCAATGTTCCGTCTGATTTATTAGTGACCCCTGTGGCTTATATATCAGTAGGTGGAACATTCATAAACATTTAAAAAACGATCAAAAGCACATTTGAATTCGTACTTGGTGGGTGTTTCGACTTATAAACCTGTGACCACTGTACTTGTTTGGTCCTCAGAGAATTCGGAATATCCGTAAACATGGGTAATTCAATAATAAATAACTACCCAGCTAACACAAAGTCTTATATGATGATGTATAGGATGCTAAAGTGGAGGCCATATGCGTACATGCTTCCATTTACCCGCGTGTAAAGTGTACGTACGTATATCGCCTCCACTTTTTTATCATATGCAACATCATATACGATCATGTGTTTGCTGGGTAGAATGTCCTGATTCTTTTCAAATTGATTTGTTCTAACAATTCAATTTTCAAATTCATTTGTTCCAACAATTCACACTATGACGAGTACATAATTGATGGGATAGTCATATAGTTGAATTACTGGCAAACCCATGGACATTATCGATTACTTTTTGTACATTTAATAAAAGAAGGAACATCTTTCACGTGACCTTTGATTTGACAGTTTTCATCATTATGTTTAATATATTTCAACGTCAATCTCCCACCAACTCGAAACTAAGTTCGGGGCCTCGTGGTCGTGCGGCTAGTGTCACCGTAGGAAAAGATTTCGGCTGTGCCACTGGGCATTACACGTAAGTTCGTTGTCTAGTATCGTGCTTCGTTCAAAGAATGGATAACTCACTGGAAGCATTAAACGTGTCCGTATTTTTTTTTAAGTACGTTACTGTTATGACGATGTGACTAATCGGATAAAAATTTAACTAGCTGAAGTCTAAAAATTTAAACAATTAAATTTTAAAATACAGTCATAGCATTATCATGGGTCACCCACAATTATGGGTCGGGTCGGTTCCATTTGAATAGCATGGCCAACTGACTGACTAATAATTGTTACAGAGTGACTCATAATTTTGCAATGACTGTTCCAATGTATCCTTTATAACGAACCGCATAAACATAATTTCTTATTCATGGTATTTTTTTTAACTTTTATTTTTATTTATAAAATTTATTCGTCATCACACAAGGAACAAATTTGCCGAGAACACCATAATGATAAGAAGTAACAATTTTTTACTTTATTTTTTTTGTATTGATGCATTGTCGAAATTCAACCTATCTGTGATTTTTGTATCAATATTTATCATCGACATTTTTCAATAGTTGTTGAAGATTAAAATGTGGAGAAATATCTGAGATATGGGAATCTAAAGTTAACTACATAGTTTGTAAGGGAAAATGGCTTTTATACATTTCTAATGTTCGATAATGTAGTCTACGTTATGTTTGATAAAATAACTAAAAAATAAAATTACTTAAGTCGGTTGAAAAGTGTATCGGTCAAACGAACCGGTTCTTTTTGTCGTATGAACAATTACAAAAAATATATTAGAGAACTTCAACGTTTCTCATACTAGACAATAGTATATATTAACCGGTTCATAACTAGTTTGGTATTACCTGCCAGTTTGAAAAATATATTAGTCTCGTTGATCTATCATTCTTCAAAAATATTTTTTTTAATATACACAGCATAAGTGGAACTTTTTTTTCTTTTCAAAAGTTCAATCGTATTAGCGAACCGGTTTTCCTTATCACTTTTTTTGGTCCTAAGTTTAATCGTTCATTAAAAAAAATTATGAATCTCTAACGGTTATCAAGCGGTACAGTAAAATTATTGTACCCGTTCACTATTTATTATTTTGATGAACCGGTTCCCAAAATCATGTTTTCTTGTCAAATGGGCATCCATTTATTATCGTAATACGCAAAATATCACCACAATACTACTGGGATAAAATTTTTGATTTTACCGGTTAAAAAATGAACCGTTTCAGTGAACCGGTTTTTGAAATCACTAATTTTATTATTTTTCTGGAAGGTCTGCCATGAAAAGTGATAAAACTTCAACTATCGTCAAGCGAGATAATTTAAATATTTTCACCGGTTCAGAAACGAATCAGTTAAACGAACCAATTCAACAAATAATGTATTCTCCACTCTTTTATCATCATAATATGTAGAACATCAGCATAATACCAGTTTCACGAAATTATTGATTTTACCGGTTCAAAAGTGAGCCGGTTGAGAAAACCGGTTCACACAAACACATATTTTATACAAGTGTTCAATCTCCCATGAGACTAAATTATAAAAACTGAACGATTCCTAATCGGGACAACAAAATATTTTTTACCGGTTCAAAAGTGAACCGGTAAAATGAACCGGTTCGATGAAATGAACATTTCTATTGTATGATTCACCTCCCAATAAAAAAAATCTTGTTTCTCCATTGGTTCCTTTTTGGGCGTTGGAGGGTTAATTCTATTCAAAATTTTGTACATATTGTAAGTCTTGCCTGGAGTTTATTGAACATGGAAACTACTGTTCTGAAATCGATTCGTAAACTATGACATTTCAATCGATTTTTTTAATATAACGGTAAAATTTTAGATTTTACTTGATTTCTGAAAAAAAAAATGAGTTTGGTTACTTTGTTGTTTGTTAAAAAGTTGCTGCTTGCAGAAAACATTTTCTATTGGACTTACACGTCAGATTCAGCAGTTTTAAAATATCAAAAAGCTAGATATAAATACAAAAAATCCAAAAAAAAATACCAAATTTCGACAAGAAACCTTACTTTCGCCGAACTTCAGTAAAGCTAATCTTCTGTACTAGCAGTACTATAATTCTAAAAACTAGTTGATGTTTACCCACTCGCTTAATTTGAAAGTAGATTTTAAAGCTCTGCAGAAGCATAACACAACCACTATATCTGGAGCCAGACTGGTTAAATATATTAGAGTCTTGGAATCTTATCTCAAATTTTGAGGACTAAGAGTTAAATGTTGCTGAAAACTTGGGCACATTAACCTTTCTAAGACTTAAAAAAAAACTTAAAGAGCACCATCAATAAACAAAAATAAAACCTTTTTGAGTTTGAGTTTGGGTTTGAGGGCTACGTAACGGAAGTTTTTCACAACCCATTAAAGTAATAAAATTTATTTGTGTAAAAAGGTAGTCCAAATTTGCAAAAAATGGCTTATTTTATTAATTTTCGTAATAGTGGGTCGCCAAATTCTTCGAAAATCAAAAGTGGGTCGCATGCTGAAAAAGTTTGAGAGCCCCTGAAGGCAACCGTGTTCTTCTCAGTTTGCTGTTCTGGAACATGGGGCAACTATGCTGTACACGGCAGCCATCTTCGTCCAAGTACCACCCATTTTCGTCTATATTTTTCCAAAGACTGTGCCGTTCAGAGATTTATTACTTCTCACCGCCGGATATTTTGGTTTTCCAGCACTCCACTAACTCAAAACTCATCACTCCGTCGAACTTAAATAGTCGTAATACGCTTACTATCAAAGGATAAGCAAAATAGAGCGGAATTAAAAGGTATAAAACTGATTACACTCATTCGAAAAAAAAATAAAGAAATTGAACTACCGGATTTTTGTAATCTTCGAACATTCACTGAAGCGAAGTACGACCCTGTTGAAACCGAGAAACTGACTCTCTCATTTTTTTTCTCTTCGCTCCCAAGTTCTTCTTTTTGACAGTGAGAAAAGTCATAACAATGCATCGCCGCTGATGGTTGCGTTGTCTGTCAACAGATCAGAAATCGGTCGGAAGTAAACGCATAGCTTTGTCCCAGTTCGCCCAAGGAACTTTGCTGCCGATTTGGTTTGAATTTCATATTGATTCGATTTAATTTTGCACCGGAAATAAGTAAGTATTGTACACGCTTGCTAATAGCTTTTTCTTCTTTTAGTTGGCTGCGTGGAAGGCGGCAGCAAAGCAGAACAATGAAGGCCATTATTCAGCGAGTTTCGGCCGCAAAGGTTACCGGTGAGTATGAGTAGTATTTGTAAATATATATTAACATTTTTTATCTTCTTTGACTAACCAAAAGAAGAGTCCATTCTCGGCACTGTTGTTCTGGTATCGTTCTTGAGCGCTGTTCATAAATTAAAGCCATTTCCGACCCCTCCTATGCCTCCGTAGACTTTTATCCATACTACATTTTTGAAATATGTATGGACCGTGAATATAGGGTTCCATATAGCCACAGCTGTAAAGGCGTGGACATTCAGCATGACCATGTTGAGGGTGACGGATTCGATTCCCAGTTGATCCAGGAACTTTTCAAAAAGGATATTTTCTTGACTTGGCATGGGCATAGAACATCTTCTTGCCTGCGACATGATATATACTTGCAAAATGGTAATTAATAACTGTACAAGTTCTCATAGAACGCTATGCTGAGAAGTAGACTTTGTTCCATTGAAAAGGTTACACCAAGAAGCAGAAGGTGTATACTTATACATAGTCTACGTAGTTTATGGGCAGCCACTTGATAACTTAAGGATTTGTTTTATTTGTTCCGGATCTTTGACTGTCCATCCTTCCGATATTAGGTCATTACGCCGAGTGGTCATTAGGCCACAGATAATTAGGCCGAATGGTCACCAGAACCAGCAATTCAAATCTAGCAGTTATCGAATCAGAAACGGAACACTGTGAGGTTTCGGTCACCGTTGAGTTCTATTTTTCAGAGTTGTTGATATTTCTCGGTGAAAAAAGACTTTCGTAATCGTTTTGGCATATCGTTTTGGCTTACTCCATTCAGCCATCAAAAGATACAAAACGTTTGTTCGCCACCACTGGTGTCTATCAGTTACCTACACCGTATTATGTGTAGGAGTTGATACAGCTTTTCACTGCCGTACATGGCAAGCTCAGTCAGGAGTTCGTTGTTTTCAGTTGGAAATTCCACAACCTGTCCGTCGTCGTCGATTAGAATTCTGTCTGTTGCTCTTCCATTTTCACCGTTCAACAATACCCCGAAGTGCTACATCTTGTTCCAGAAACAAGAAGAACAGTAATTTGGTTTGTTTCGACAAGTTATTAGCAAAAAAGAGAATTGACGAAGAGAAATCTTGAAAGTCAGTATTAAGAAAAAAACCCAGATTAATCCACCTAGTGGTGAAAATGCCTTTCTCGTTGTAAGTGTAATACTTATGATATATCCATCTAAATAAGCCGATGTGTTCCTAAATCCTGATCATGCTTGATTTAGCCATTATCGAATTGGAAAACTTGATGATGGCACATATTCCCACGTTATATTCAACATATAGACAGAGCTGAACATAGAGTGGGTCATCGTTTATATAGAAAAATGAAAAATTCAATGGTATCCCATCAGATCAAAGCTTTTTTGATCCCGTTTCAGGACCCAAATAAGTGTGCAAAATTTGGGCACGATCGGTTATGTCTACGTTTTGCGCATAGCGTTTGAAGTTTGTATGGGGTCCCAACTAACAATCACTCATTTAACAGGCACCATTATGACGAATTCATTCAGCATAATGTTGAATAACATTTGAATTATTTTCACGTACAACCTATGTTCGGGTTTGTTCACACAAATTTGGAGAAGTTATAAAGCATCATGTTGTGCACCAACTTAATTTTATGTTGTTCAAAGCGTTTTACAAATGTACAGGAAAGTTGTTATTAAGCTGTGGCAAAAATGACTGCAAATAAATAAAATGCAAAAATGTTGAACTCTCACGAGAGTAATTATTTGCTCTTATGTTGAGAACACCTATTATGAAATAAGTATTACATATAAAATTACCTAAATCCGGATTAGAACTCGAGACCTGTCGATTGCCAGCCGCATGCCTTCCTATCTGCGCCATCCTAGAGATGGTGAGATGCAGCACCCAAAGCAAAACATAATCTTCCCATGACTCAATAATGATCACTCCTGAACTTGTGTTCAGCAGTGGTGAATTAGCACAGCACGTGGTAATCAACTGAACAACGCCTTATACTTCAAAAGCTGTTCAGCCCAAAACACGGTTTTCCATTCTGATTTCGCTGTCAGTATTTTTATCGCACGGTGAGAAAACTTGTATCGAATGCGGCCAAAAAGTGTTGGTCCGTATTGAAGATATTGTTTCCAGACCTACTAATTGCGATATGAATATGTTTTTATTTTTATTATTAAATATCGATCTTTAAAAATGTATGACAATATGTGGTGCGGTATGGTCTTAGACATGGTGCATTCACATCTGTTCAGGTAATCTACTCATTCTCAGTCGAAGGTCCGTTAAGCATTTTTTTTATTTATGCTTTTGTCATGGAATCTTGATATTATGTTCAATAAATAGTGCATAAGGATGCTTAGGGATACTTGAAATGTGTCGATTTCTGAATGCTGTTTAGTTATATAGGTGACTGGAAACAATATTCAGTAAACACTACAGTACTGAAATGTCAAATGCATTGATCCAAGCGTCTCGTACAATCGAACTGCTGCGGAAGATAAAAAAATATAATAATCAAGGTATAAGATATCTTGTTACAGACAAATAATAATAAATAAATGCCTCATTTTTACGTAGATTACGTCTCTTGGTACGCAATGTTAAACTACATAATTCAATTCTGTTTTATTTTATGTGATTCGTTTAAAATATTGGTTGGTAATGATTTATCCCATAATCAGAACAAAGTTCCGAGTCAAACTATGACGGGCTGAAGGCGTTTATTTGACAAGTGAAAAGCACATCGTTCAGGAGCATATGCTTATCGATACATCAGCTTAATAAGATACAGACACATGTTTTGTTAAACTCTTTTGTTAAGGAATCAATGCTTGTCGAATAAATTTCTAGTTAAACTTTTGAAAAGTGTTTTAATTTATCATTGTTGATACTGATGAGGAAAGTCGAACATTGACTACTTTTTCAATTGAAAAATCATTTAAACAGTAATGTGTAGAGCATAATTTTAGTTCAGCTATCATTACTATTATTAAGCAACAATTCAGCAAGCTTGCTTGTTTGTGACTTGCAATTGTTAGTTGGGGTATTACATGGGAAAACACCCGTTTTTTCATTTCTCTCATAACAAGCTCGAATTTTACTAAAACCGTGTAACCGATAAAGTGAAAACATAGCCTAGAGTGTCCCGAAAAACTTTGTTGAAGACCGCGAAGTTATCTGATGCTTATGAAAAAAGTTATAGCGTTGGCATTGCTCTGCGAAACAGCATGATTTTGTTGCTACTGTTATCCCTTTACATGTTAAAACATAAACACATGCATGCGGTTCGTTGGTTATAACTATTTTCACAAGCATCGGAACGCTTTGCGGTGTTCGACAAAGTTTTTCAGAACATCCTAGCCTATCATTTTACAGTATCGGTTAAAAAGTTTCAGACAACTTTTTCAACTTATGGCTAAAATGCAAAAAAGTATGTTTTCCCATACAAAATCCCATACAAATTTCAACTGCAATGCGCAAAGTGTAGACGCAACCGATCGTGCTCAAATTTTGCACAGATACTCAGGACCCGAAACGGAACCAAAAAAGCTTTGATCTGAGAAAACGGTTCCGATGACCCACTCTACTGAACAATATCAGTCCTATCAGTATACTTTTGACTACCATCAATATCAATGGATGCTGATTAAAATCAAGCCGACAAATTCAATTGTATATTTTTTGCACAAGCGTAAGAACAAACTTTTCTTGCAAGTTTATTTGATTAAATACACAATTCTTGCTAAATTTGAAATCTTCATGACAAAAATACAGAAGAGTGAAATTTTCCATACTATTTTATTTAAATTCAAATCGCAATCTCATTATTTTGCGCAAATATTTAAGACGCAAGAAGAGATTGAACAAGTTTTGCTTCCAGTTGATGCAATCAAGTTTTCAATTTCTCATCCAACATTACACGGTGTGTCTAGTAGAACAAAATTAATTTTAAAAAATCGGTATCGCTAAAACACCCACCATACGAAAGTTGAAGGTCCCCTCTTTCATTTGAGACTAAAAGGAGAAAGTTCTATCGGCGGGTCTAGAACAATTTTTTTTTCAAATATTACTATCTTTGAGACTTGTGTTTTTTTCTTTTTTCAACCTTGAGTGTAGTCAAATGGGCTTGTATGAGGTTGCCCATTAGTAACGTGTCCTTTTAAAAGAGTAAACGGGTCAAATCAAAAATTAAAAAATTCCCTTACAAAATATTGTTTAGACATAAAGTGCAAAAAAAAATATTGAAGGCAGTTGAATAGAATTTCAGCAGTATCTGGGCATATGTACAAATAAACTTCGCCTTTTATACATGTGGAAGTAGTTATTGCGGCTGCAATTTTCTTATATTTTTATTGACAGTGTCTCATGATTTAACAGTTTTACGATCGAAGTAGGCCGAGTAATGTCAACAAAAATAGAACATACATCAAAATAGCTCGGATAACGGGGCACAACATTTGGAAGGTAATCCATTTCGGAAAACTGAAAGTTTTTTGATGATGCAATGTAAATCGTTCAAAAGTATGAATAAAACGATCTAGAACTCCACACCAATTTTATCAATGTGAAAGGTCTGTCTTATATCCTTGTATGCCGTGGCTCGGATAGAATTATCACATGCCGGTATTTGTTCAATTTGTGCACCTTTACGGTTCCTAAGACTTAAACATTTTTAGTTAATTTAGACTATTGCAGTTAGGTATAGCTCCTTACTTTTTGTTCGTATATGCCCTGCACATCACGAAAAGGGAAATTATGCGCCACCTGTCTGTCAGCCGTTTAAGTACATGAGACGTTACTTCTCTTCGTTACTCTCGTTCGTGGAGAACGATAAAGGCTCAAAAGCAACGAAAAGGTTATCATGGCGTACCACCGCCTTCCGGGGCACCATGGTATAAAAGGAGATCAAGTAACGAGCATCGTTCTCTTTTCTGCACCGAAGCACCATCTTGGCGCCATTACACGAAGTGGATCTCTGCGCCAACCTACCATCTGAAGTTTAGTGAAACATCTTTAAATATTTAATTTTGAACTATATAATCTTGTGAATTAAGTTAAGTATCGATTTTAAGTAAAAGAGTTAAGAAGAAATAAACTAGTGGATTTCTAACCCGTAACGTGGGTAGATCACCTTGGAATGGTGCGTTACGGTGTAAGATCTACCATTTCAAGTTTTGATCTTGCTATTTTCCAGCCTGGTTTATTTAAATGCAGGAACATTCCAGGATCAAGATTTGGTGTACTTTTTTACACTATTTATTTATTTATTTATTTATTTTATTCTATTTATTTTTCATTCCTAATATACTGTTTGTTTCAGAGGGATGGAGGTAAATTTAAACTATATATAAATAACAATTTACAAAAATATAACAGTGGAGAACGTATCACAATTTAATACTTTTTTCTATTTCAGATTTACAAGCACTTACGATCAAAACGGCGAAGTATCTCTTTCTTTAGAAAGGTCAAGATTACCGTACGATACAGTGACAAGTAGACCACGTTTTCCGCGTCGATTTATTCGTGCCGAGTTCCATAATTTCAATATCTTTTTCGAACATTTGCGATAATGTATTTCTGTTCATCACACCTTCAACTTATATTACGCGTTGCGAACATTCGCGGATAATAAATATGTACAACGGTTTTATTAATCCCAATCTTATTAACACGGGAACGCGAAAAAAAAGTAATACAAGAACATAGATAAAACTCAAAAGCAACGATTCTAGTTGTTTAGTTGTCCAGTTTACTCGTAAAGCTACGGCGCGGGTTTTGGTTTTTCAGCATTGGCAGTAACACTAAACGGAGTTGCATACAGTTTATTTTCTGACTGAGAAACGATAAGTTTAAAACGTGCGTTATTACGAGTGGATCCGACATAAGCGTGGTTTAAAAAATATTCATACCCGGTATACAATTAAATTTAATACACAAACATACAATAAAATTATTGTATTCTTCCGACAGCCGGCTGGCGGAAGACTAAACCATATCAAGGGTTGCATAGCTCACATCATTTACCAATGTGAATCCAGATCTATGTAACTTTCTATCCCTTCCCTTCCTTTGTAACAAACTTCCTTCCTGTGACAACCGTGGGGATGCGGAGGTACACACGGTCTCTAGTAGCAACGGATGTCACACCAACATTCCTTCCCTTCCCCGATGACCGTAAGGACGTGGCCGGCGCCGGTACTGACAATATAAAGTTTTGAACCTTCAAAATTGCACATTGAGGATGGAAAGCTACACTCAGGCCCCATCCATTTGGTTCCCTGTGCAATGTTGACTGTTCTGGTCAGTAACGGAGTAGCAACTACGAATTGTACGGTCATCTCATGCTCATGCTCATGCTCAATAAACTAGTGGATTTCTGACTGTGTTAGTGACAGTATTGGACTTTCTAAAGATTCATTTGAAGTTCTATCTATTCGATCTGGGAAGATCCATCGGCCTACATTTTGACCGTTACTGCTCGCTGTGCTCTCGACACCTTTAAAGAAACAACTACGACAAGAACCCCCTAAGTGATGAGGAAAACCAAACCAAAGAGTACGTTTTGTGTTTGAAGAAGTGTTTTTCCGCCACAATTATCATCGAAAGCAGTTAATATTCACTGTTTTAGATTTGTTTAAAACAAATATTTGACATAAAAATATTAGCGACAGTATATCTTTGTAAACAGGTAGCCTTACTCAGCTGACAAAAATAGAATAATTAATGCTACATGTCTAACGGTTGCACAATATATATGTAGTAAGAACAATGTGCTAATCTGTCGGTTATCAATAGTTTGATCTTCTGCTAGCATCATGGCATTATAGACGAGTTAGCAACTTTTCATTCAATTCTACAGCTTTATTGACATATATTCATGTTTTACATTAAAGTACATATGTCTGAGCACATAAATATTAATCAGAACGGATTGAAATGTCTTAACTTGTTCTTGTTTCTACTTGCAGGTTGTTGATATTATGACAACTTTTTTTCTGAAAGATATCAGAGATAGCAGTTAGTACTACCCCACAAAAAAAGTTCGGACTTGCTCATTTAAATTTATCTCATTCAATTGTGGCAAATATACCCATTAGATTTACTCTCTATGAGCTTACATATTATTTGAAACCATCTACATGGAGTTGCGACCCTTGTTTGTGAAATATATAGTGCTGCAAAAACTACAACTTCTTATAAAGGGCAAACGTGGCAAATCTAGCGCGACTACCGATGACGCAGAAAGAAATGGCTCGTTGCAGTTGTGTTCTAGATGCTACAGGAAGATGATCAAAAGCAAGCAGCTTTTTTGCACTAAAGCTGAAGTACATTCAAACTTGTTGAACATCATTCAGACTTCTCATAAAGTTGCTGCGGTTGCTGAATATTTGCGGGCAAAACCCAGAGATCAGGCTGATCAGATGAAGCTCTCAAATATTCATGAACTACCATCCAGATGGAAACCGGCGTCAACGAGTGACCAGAACAGTAAACCGATATTGTTCACCGATGATTTGTTTTTGATAACGAAAAGTGCCCTTAGAGCCACAACTGCAAAGGCGTGAGTACCCAGCACAACCATGCTGAGGATGATGGGTTCGATTCTCGGTCAGTCCAGGATCTTTTCGTGAGCATGCAGTATTTTCGTGCAAGTCACAAGCTATACACATGCAAAATAGTAATAGGCAAAAGAAGTTTTTAGTTGAAAACTTTGAAAGTGCTTGTAGGAGATAAATTAAGAAAATTTCTAACAAATCGAACAATTTCATTTATTCTTATTACATCTCCTACAGTGCTCATAGAGCAAGCTAAGAAGCAGGCTTTGTCTCTGTTGGGACGTTACGCAAAGAAGAAGAAGAAGAAGAAGAAGACGAAAGAAAACATATGCCTTGAGTACCAGACGCGCATTGAAGTTGAGAAGCTGTTTGAGGAGAATATATGACGAAGTCACACCCCGAAATTTCAAGAGCACACATCTGAAGAACCAAATGACGGTATATGCTGTAAAGTTGGTCGATTGGTGACCTGCTGGTGCCAGTCAAATACGAGACCCTAAAGACGTATACGCATCTGTCATAGGATGCAAACACATCATTGGAATCTTGATTGGAATTCAAAGGAACAGCATATAACTCGATTTATTACTCACTGTTTTAGTACTTTCACCACACTGTCCATAAACACAAAACTGTCATCTGCTGGATTTCCCATTCACATGGGACTATTGTGCTTTTATTAGTAGAATAATAAACATAATATAAAAAATATATCTTTGGAAAGTCATGCTTGCTATGGAAAAACAATGTTTTGTCATATATGTGTTCTTCGAAAAAAATGAAAAAATATCATATTTAAAAAAAAAAAAAATGTTCTAGACCCGCCGATAGAACTTTCTCATTTAAGTTCCAAATGAAAGGGGGGACCCTTAGCTTTCGTTTGGTGGGTGTCTTAGCGATACCGATTTTTTTAAATTAATGTTGTCCACCAGACACACCGTGATTAACCACTCCAGAAGTTTTGAATGATTTGATTTGACCGGATCGCATCAATTTTGTCAAGATTTTGTTCTATTCCATACAGGGAGATTTCAACAACTTCTTCACTCACAGTCTTATTCAACGCTTTTCAGGTTTTCAAAAAAGCCATTTTTGATGGTTGCATTGGTTTGGTTCATTCTTAACCCTTCAGGACGCGCGCTGTTGTAAAAAGTACAACACTACCAAAAACCCTCGCTCGTCGTATACAGCGCGAGCGCAGTGCAGTTTCGGTTGCTTGATGGCGCGCGTCCTGAAAGTTTAAATTTGACCGCTTTCGGTATACTCGGAACTGGATGCGGAACATTGCCAGTAGTTTTTTTTGTATCGTTGGTGTGTTCGACTGTATTTGGGAACTAATGTTTTGTGGCTTCTCAGTCTTGACAAAATCAAAACACTGTTATGTTATTTTGTCCGACGTTTCGGTCCGTTTGGGACCTTCTTCAGGGACTGTAACTATTGAGTCCCTGAAGAAGGTCCCAAACGGACCGAAACGTCGGACAAAATAACATAACAGTGTTTTGATTTTGTCAAGACTGAGAAGCCACAAAACATTAGTAGTTTTTTTTTATCTGTATTAACGAGATTTTAGCCCTAGGCTAGTTCATCTCGGGATCCACGCTTTACTTTCCGAAGGAAGAACTCACATTTTAGGAGTTTGACGGGAGTGTGATTCGATTCCAGGTCCTCGGCGTGATATTCAAGTGTTCTAACCATCCCACCAGGTCCGCTCTCCATTGCCAGTAGTCGCAAATATGGCCTGAGCCTATTTTCTTGCTGATCGTCCATCAGTTTATCGAAAATGCCGCAATTTGGTGAGTCACATGCATAGGTAAGGTCCACTTTTACGTGTGATACTGTTCTGGAACACTACTGATCTGAAACTATTTTCTTGCAAACCATTCCGGAACATTACCAGTTTTCCAAACATGGTCTGAGGCTATTTTCCTGCTTACAGTTCATTAGGCTATTGAAAAAGCAACTATTTGATGTACCGCATGCATGAGTTTGATTCACTTTTATATTTGGCCACTTCCACCGGGACACTCGGAACTGGTTCCGGATCACTTCCGGTTCGGATTGGATCTGAGGCTTTTTTGCTACTATTCCTTTTTTCCTCCTATTCCTACTATTTGTTCATCAGGTTATTGAAAATGCCGATATATGATGTGTCGCATGCAAGGGTTTGGTGCACTTTTATATTTGACCACTTCCGATGAGACACCCGGAACCGGTTCAGGAACACTACCGATTCAAATATAATCTGAGACTATTTTCCTGCTTATCGTGCATCAGGTTATCGAAAATGCTGCGGTTTGAAATGTCGCATGCATGGGTTTGTAGCATTTTTAACCCCTTCCTGGGGTTCCGATCCGGAACACCTAAATGGCCATAACTCCGGAACGGCTGGACCGATCCGAACCATTTTCAATAGGAAACAATGGGACCAGATTCTGCGACGAATGAAACGTCGGTCATTAAAATCGGTTGAAATTTACTGCCAAAAAGTGATGTGAGTTTGTACACACACACACACATACACACACACACACACACAGACATCACCTCAATTCGTCGAGCTGAGTTGATTGGTATATGTGACTTGACCCTTCGGGCCTTCTATCAAAAAGTCATTTTTGGAGTGAAAATATAGCCTTTCCAGTACACTTAGTGTACGAGAAAGGCAATACATGTTCGAACTAATTATGTTTCGTTATTACAGTTGGCGAAGAGCTCATCAGTTCCATCGGTAAAGGTCTATGTGTACTGATCGGTATATCTAATGAAGACAATGCCAACGATGTTGATTGGATGTAAGTGGTCCTACTGAATATAGACATAACCGAGCCATGTGCTGATTTGTAATTCCCATCTTATACAAGGGCCAAAAAGCTGTTGAGCATTCGCCTGTTCGAGGACCCTGCCGGCAAACGGTGGAATCACAGCGTTGTCGACCAGCAGCTGGAACTGCTTTGCATTAGTCAGTTCACCCTGTACCACCGGATGAAGGGCAACCGGCCGGATTTCAGCAAAGCCATGCAAGGTCCCGACGCGCAGAATTTGTACAACACGCTGCTGCAGAAGCTGGGCTCGCTATACCAGGTGGACCGGATCAAGGATGGCAAATTCGGTGCCATGATGCAGGTGCACATTCAGAACGATGGTCCTGTGACGTTGGAAATTGAATCACCTCCCCAGAGCCAACAAGAGCTGGACAAGCTGAAACGGGCGAACGAGCATAAGGCGAAGAGTAAAAAGGGCGATCAGCAGGGACAGGTGACAAAGGATAAATGTTTGGAGAATGGGCAATAAAAGACGTTTTTGTTTAGGAATTTGAACTATGATCGGGTTATTTTTAGAAGGGAAAGAATGTCATCCAGTAAGATCAAGTTGGTGTTAAGCTTTCTGGAATATCCTTATATTTTCTCTTAATAAACCGTTATCTGCCGCTGTTGCGTATTTTCATTTATCTGCAGTAAATATACAATCGAATGCTTTTGTTTTCCGTATTCAACAAGATCCATAGTTCTCTGTCTAACAACTAAAATCTTACAACAAAATCGCAAACACTTTTTGCGCTGGAATTTTTCCTACTTAAGGTGAAACTGGAAGCATTTCCTCACTTTTTGGTTTTGATTTTTTATTAAATAACGAAGCAATATTTTCAAAATCGGTTTTCGTGCACATGTAGAGTATGGATCAAGGTTTCTTCTGATTTTTTTTTTTGTAGTGGAAAATGTTTTCCGTTTTTGCAGAAACCATTTTTGAACAAAATTTCACAAAAAATGGTTTATGCAAAAATGGAAAACATTTTCCACCTCAAAAAAATTCAGAAGATACCTTGATTCATACTCTACATGTGCACGAAAACCGATTTTGAAAATATTGCTTCGTTATTTAATAAAAAATCAAAAACCGAAAAAATGAGAAAATGCTTCCAGTTTCGCCTTAATACCAAACCGAAAAAATTGCCTGGGCTAATTCTAACGGAATTCCATTTAAAAACAGGTTAAAACTTAAAATTTTCTACCTCTTGCTTTTTCGCTTTTGATTCTCTCAATTAATCAGGAAAGCAAACTTCGTAAGTACGATTCGGATGCCGTGTTTCGAAATCACATTTAGAAAATTAAACACACTGTGCTTGACAAATTGAATCAATTGTCGATATGTCTATAAGGATGCAACTAAACTCAATGTAGAGGAGGAGCGGAGGTGTAATCTAGGGCTGAAGACTTCCAACCACACCACCAAAATCGTTCCTAAAGTCTACTAAGTCCTAAATGATGATGGTGGGTTGATTTCAATGATATGGTTAACACGTGATGCGGTTGGAAGTGCTCAGGTTAACTGCCTAGTAAGTGAAACACACAGTTATGTACCTAGTTCTTGTCCGTTAAAGATAAGTCAAGCGTAATCGATTCGGATATGCTACGTTGTTTCAAGTCAAATTTGATTTCTGATGGATAACTGGTTAGTAGTGTAGTGTAGCAGCTTTTTGTTTATCGTAAATGGTGCTTTGGAATAATAACATTAACCCATCAGGGCGTGGGCTTAAAAAAGTACAACACTTCCAAAAATAACCAAGCTAGTCATATACAGCGCGAACGCGGTGCAGTTTCAGTTACTTAGTGGCGCGCGTCCTGAAAGGTTATGACAATTAATGTTTGTATTAACAAAACAGCGTTTGTTAAGAAAAATACTGTAAGCTCGCTCAAATCGATTTATTGTACTGGAGTTATTTATCTAGAATTTCCTCAAGGAATCTGCACAAGTATATTATGGAGTTCTTTTAGTGTTTCGTTTGGAAAATCCATAAATTCAAAAAATTAGCCTGTAATTTTTTGTGAAGTTTCTGGGAAAAGGAATACCAAGGGAAACTTCATGGGAAACGCTTTGGAACTTATTGGAATTTATTGAGATACTTGGAAGATTTTCTTAAAAAAAAAAACCTGGAGGAAGCAGCCCCAGTAGAATTGCTGTCGAAATTCCAAGGAAATACTTCTGGATAAATTTCTGAATCCATGGAAAACAATCTAATAAGTATTCTTTTTTCAATCTCTGGAGAAAACTTTGAAGGAATTCTGGAAGAATTTCTATAAGAAACTTTGGCGATTACAATGATACACATTGCCCATTTTACTGCCATTTTACCAGATTTGCTGGTATCTGAAACATACTGGAAAAATTTGTAATGAGAAGGGTTCGAATCCCACCAGAACGCGATTTTTTTTTTCACAAATTTCATCTCTCAATTTGGCAACATTTCGTGCCTTCTAATTACAAGTTTGTCCAGTATACTTTGGAAATTGTATTATGAATTCCTGGAAGATTATCTTAAGAAATCTCTCAAGGATTAACCAGAGGAGTCCCTGATGGATTGTTTGAAGGATACTTTGGAACACGTTTTAAATCTTTTGCGAAATTTCTGAATGAATCTCAGGAAAGATTTATGAAAACCATACACGTAGCTATTTCTGAGAAAACTCATGACATTCTAGAGGAATTTCTGTTGCAATGCATGGATGATTAAAAAAAAGGTCTGAAGAAAATACCTATACGGCGGTGCCGGAAGGTGTGGAAGCTGAACGAAGCATGAAGCTTGATTAATCGATTAAGAAAATATCCTAAGAATGTAGGGTGCGGGCACCGGTTTTGGCCAGTCTAAGGGAAATCACTTTTATAAAAATAATCAATAATCCTATGAAAACAACCAATGCGTCAAAAGAAAGGTTTCAATCTATATTTTGAAGGAAAAATGCAGAAATCAAACCAATACTTGATTTTTGTATTAAAAGTGGCACTGGCCAAAATAGAAGCTCTGCCGCGGTTTTGGCCATATTCTTAAGTTTGGTTTCTATTTTGGCCAATCACGCGTATTTCTTATGGGAGTGGCCAAATTAGAAGCACCCTGGCCAAAATAGATATATGGGTGCAGATTTTTTAAGGCAATATATTTTTTTCTTCCAGTTTTTAATCAAAATGTGTGGTTTTCACAGCTGTAATCATCATATTGTATTAGGATCTACTAGTAAAAAATAAATTAACGCCGATTTAGATCGCAACAGGCTCAATACTGCACTATGGCCAAAGCCCCGGACTGGCCAAAACTGAAACTTCTACCCTATTCGTTAAATTTCTTAGGAGATTTATTCAGAAACTCCACAAGGGATACCTCCAGAAATTTCGAAATGAATTTCTCCAAAATTTTCTCTAGGGTCTTTTTAAAAAATTCGACTGGGAAATTTCTTAAGATATTTATCAAGAAATTTATCCAGAAAGTCCTGGAGAAATTCTTGCGGCAGTTTTCCAAAAAAAAAACTTTTGAAAAATCTTTCAGAAATTCATCCAAAGATTTTTCCAGAAATTACATAAGGAATTCCTTCACGGATGACTTCAAAGTAAAAACTCCCCAGGATTTATTTTTTAAATATTCTTCAGAAATATTCTTAGTAATTTTTTCACGGCTTGCTCCAGAAAGATCACAAATGATTCCTCCAGAAATGTATCGAAGAATTGAAATTGAAGAATGCTTTAAGATGCATAGATTGTTCCAGGAATTTCTTAAAAAAAAAATCCAAAAAGCTTTTCCTGCTTAAAACCTTCTATCATGGAGTATTTCTTCCATGGAAAATCAAACAGAAATTTCTTCAGAAATTCATCCAGGGTGGCTTTTAAGAAGTTTCCAGGGGTTAGCCTAAATTATACTTATTTATTTATAGATTTTTCTGGAAATCGCTCCAAGTTTCCCATTAGAAAAAAAATCATGGATTCTTCAAAATTTCCTTAAAAAATTAGAGATTTTACTAGAAGTTTTCTCAATGATTTCTTGGCAAAATAATCCATAGATTTTCTTTGTTCTTCGAGAGATTCCTTAAAGATTTTCTCCCAGAATTCTTCCATCAAGTTTTCGAGGAATTCTTATAGAATGTTCCCAAAGGGTTCTCTCAGAAATTTCTCTAGTGATTTCTCCAACATATTTAGAACTCCAGGAAAAAAAATAGAGGGAGCGGACCTGGTGGGATGGTTAGAACACTAGACTATCACGCCGAGGAACTGGGATCGAATCCCACTCCCGACAAACTCACAAAATGTGAGTTCTTCCTTCGGAAGGGAAGTAAAGCGTGGGTCCCGAGATAAACTAGCCTAGGGTCAAAAATCTCGTTAATACAGATAAAAAAAATAGAATGCATTTCTGAAGAAATATCTCCAGAGTTTTCTTCTGAAATTTCTCAAGAGATTTCTCTCGAAATTTCATCATGGTTGGAGATGAACCAGCCGCGGGCTGAAAATTTCCTTAATAAAGCTAATAATAATAATAATTTCTTCATGTATTCTTCTAGAAAATATTCCATGAACTTCATTAGAAATTTCTACACAGATCGTTTTTGGATATCCCTCCGAAATTCCCTTGAAAAATCTTCCACGGATTGCTTCAGAAGGTCTTCCAAAGATTCCTCTAAGATAATCATAACTTTAGAATTACCAAATATGTAAATGTCGCCTTTTTTTGCTGGAGATATTTTAGATAATTTCAAGATTTGCTAGAAATTCCTCCAGAAATGTCTCTAAGAGACCTTCAAAAGAACATTCCATGAACTCCTTCCAAGTTTGTTTCAAGGATTGCTCTAGAAAGACCTTACATAACTCCCCCAGAACTATTTCAAAGAATTAAAATTAATTAATTGTTTAAGAAATTCTTGCATGTTTTTTTTTTTTCGGCAATTCTACCATGGAAAGTCGAACAGAAATTTCTTCTGAAATTCTTCCAAGGTGACTTTTAGAAAGTTTTAAGGTATTAGCCTCTATCATTTTTATTAGTTTAAATATTCTTCTGGAAATTTCTCCGTGTATCCCACTAGAAAATGTTTCAAATTCTTCAAAAATTTCTGTAAAGGATTGCTATAGAAAATATTCCAGGGACACATTAAAAAAATATTTTAGAGACTCCTTCCAAAACTTACCGAAGGATTTTTTTTTATGGAAATCTTCCTAGAGTTTCCTAGAAATTTCTCTACAAATTCTTTCAGTAATGTTTCCAACCATTTACTTTAGGAATTCCTCCATAAATATCTCCATAATATCCTCTAGAAATTTTGCTAGTTTTCTCAATTGTTGCTTGGCAAATCTTTAATAGATTTCCTCTTGCAGAGATTCCTTGAAGGGTTTCTCCAAGGATTCTTTAATCAAATTTTCAAGGGGTTCTTATAGAAAGTGCTCCAAAGATTCCTTCAATCAAGATATCGCTTGAAAATTTTTAGAATATATTTCTGAAGAAATATTTCTAAAGTTTCTTTCCGAAAATCCTTAAGAGACTCCTCTCGAAATCTATAAAACATTCTATGAACTTCATGAGAAGTTTCTACATATATTTCTGCGTAAATTCTCTCGAAAAATCTTCAACGGGTTTCTTCAGAAGTTCCTTCAAAGATTCCTCTAAGAAAATCAGCAATTCAGAATTTCTCAATAAATGTCTCTTTTTTCCTGGGAATCTTTTAGAAAATTTCAAGCATTGCTAGAAATTCTTCCAGAAATGTCTCCAAGAAATCTTCAAGAGAACATTCCACGAACTCCTTCCAAATTTGTTTCATGGATTGCTTCAGAAAGACCACACGTAATTCCTCCAGAACTGTTTCAAACAATTTATGTTAATTAATTCTTTAGGAAATTCTTTCATGGATTGTTTACGAAATTTCTCCATGAATTTCTCAGAAATTCCTCCTATTTTCTGTAAATTTCTCATAGTTTCCCATTGAAAAAATGTCCAAGGATTCCTCAAAAATTTCAAGGATTTCTATAGAAATTATTCCAGGAATCCCAGATTTTTTTCAGGGATTCCATGAAAAATTTGCCAAGGGATTTTTTAAGGAAATCTTGCATGGGTTACTTGAGAAATTTTCATAAAATTTATTCAGTTACTCCTCCAAGAATTTTCTCCGAAAAATACTCCATACATATCTCTAAAATTTCCTCTAGTGATTTTACTAGAAGTTTTCTCAATGATTTCTTGACACAATCTTCATAGAGAGCTTAGAGCTTTTTTCCCAAGATTCTTTCATCAAATCTTCTAAGAAATTCTATAGAAAGTGCTCCACAGAGACGAATGCCCCAGAGGTAAAGTCTCTCTAAACAAAAAAAAAAAAAAAAAAAAAGTGCTCCAAGAATTCCTTCAGAAATTCCTCCAGAAAATATCCTGATCTCTAGAGAATTTCTAGAATGCATTCGTGTAGTGAAATCTCCAGAATTTTCTTTTAAAATTCCTCAAAAGATTCTTTCCGAAATTTCTTCAAGTATTCCTCTAGAAAGCATCCCATGGACTTCATTAGAAATTTCTAAAAAGGTTCTTTTAGGAATCTCTCTAGGTATTATTCTCTCGAAAAATCTTCGACGGATTCTTTCAGAACTTCCTCCAAAGATTCCACTGAGAAAATCAGAATTTCGTAATGAATTTCTCCAAAACTTCTTTAACGACCCTTTTCGTCAGATAATTTCCGAAGATTGCTCTAGTAATTCCTCCAGAAGTGTCTCCAATAGATATGTAGATAACCGTTCATGAACTCCTTTCAAAATTGCCTAATGGATTCCTTTAGAACTTCCTCCAAGAATGCATTGAAAAGTTATTTTAGGAAATCTTATAAACATTCCTTTAGAAAATCCTTCTTGGATTGCTTGTGAAATTTCTACATGGGTTTTCAAATATTTTCAGCGATTCCGCCAAGGATTTGTTCCCTAATTCGTTTAGCGGTTTCTTCAAATATTGTTCATGAATTTATACATTGAAATTTCTCGAAGAAATATCTCCAGGAATTTCGTCAGGGATTCCTCCAGAGATTCTCGCACAATTTATTTCAGTGATTCGAATAGGAATTCTCCCAGAAATTCGTACAAATATTTCATCAGGGATTCCCCGGGATTATCCGCTAGGTATTTTCTCATCAGGATCCAAGGATACCTTAAAAAAAATCCTCGGGATTTTTTGGGAATTGATTCAGAAATTTCTCCAGAAACATTTCATCTAATTTTAAATTGCTCATAAGATTCCTTCAGAAGTACCGTGGGCTTCGTGGCCGTGCGGTTAGCGGCGCCAGTCGTCTAAGCGTTTCGTAAGCCTCGGAGTGCGGGTTCGATTCCCACTCCAGTCGGGGAAAACTTTTCGTCAAACGGAAAATTCTCCATTGGGCCACTGGGTGTTATGTGTTGTCCGTTGTCTCATGTTAGTGTAATGTTCAGTCTGTGCAGCCTCTGGCTGAAGACGGTGTAGTGTCTTTTTAGAAGTAGGTATTCACTTAAGTTTTTTTTTTTCATTTGTTTCTCCGAATATTGCTCAGTCCAGGAATTATATCATGAATTCTTTAAAAAAATATAATGAGAAGAATTAAGAATTCTCCCAGAGGGTTCCCCATGAGTTTTATGAGGTAAGTCCTCTATTATTTGTTCCAAAAATCCGCTTTTGATTTCTTCGAGAATTTCATTTGGATTCCTTCAGATATTTTTCCAATGTTTCCTCTACAGGTTTCTACAGGAATTCAACTAGAGATATCTTAGTAGATTCTTCTAAAAATTTATGAAGTGAATTCATTGCGGTTCTAGAATTTTGACCTAGTGTCAAAATTTGACCTAGTGGAAGCGGGGCCGCTTCCAATCAGAAGTGAACCATTTCCAATCAGAATTGAACAATTCCGATTGGGAATTGACCCGCTCTAGTGTCAAAATTCTCGGACCGCGATGAATTCAGCTCATCGGTGCACTCGTTTATAAGGCAATCTAGCGTTCATTACCCTTCTCTCTCAAGCACCCACAGAGGATAGTAATTTTGTGTTCAATATTTTCATAGGAAAACGTTTCCGTATGAAAACAAACCTATCCTTCTCAGAGGCGAAACAGAGAAAGATGATCAAACGTCTTATAGTGGGCATATTTCTTTTTTCTTGTGAGGTGGTCATTCTTTTGTTTTGAGGAGCAAGTTTGCTGTTCAGTTCATTCCTTGTCAAATACTTGCTACCGTGTACAAGAGACCTTAAGATCTCAGTACACCTGGACAGATATTTGTCCAAAAAGAAACCAATGCTCTAATATCTTGTTTGAATCAATCGAATTGTTGTTGTTTCTTGAGTTCTTCCCTTGTGAAATATTTGACCCTGTGTACTTATAACCTTACACTGCTCGTGCTGACATGCCATTCCCCTCAATCCGTGGCTTGTGAGAGTGAGTAATCTAAACGCCACCACGAGTGAAAACACTCACATACAGAAAATTGAGTTTTGCTTACAAATCTAACCTCAATTTTCCTCCTGCGAGAGAAAAGAACGACAACGAATGAGAATCAAAACAAAACAACGGAAAATGAAAAAATTCGTGTGGGAGGGAAAAGAAAGGGACGAACGAGAATGAACCGTTCATTCGTGACGTCACCTTGCAAAACGTGAGTGTGAGAACCTAATTGATTTCTCTCCCGTGTTGCCGATTGGAGACCAACTAGGGTATGTGTGCCATCAGTAATCTCACGCTCCCATATTCATCCTATTCGAAAACAAGCGATTATGGCACCGATTGATTCCGTTCTTTTTGTTTTCATGCGTGCTCACTTCTAACAAAAAATACAAAAATAAGAAACAAAACAAGCAACGCTTCAATCCTTTGTTTTTCGTAGGATGAAAATGGGAGCCACATGCTTAATAAGGGAACCAATACCCTATGACTGGCAAACCAAAACGGAGAAAATGGAAAAAGCATAATATCGCAATCACGAAGGCCTGTCGAAAAATTGCAGTTCTGTATTCATATAGCAGTTGGTATATTAGAACTTAAACCTTCAAGGCGCTAGACACGTTTCCAGTTCTTGGAATGAACGTTTAAGAGGCGGCTGAAGACTAAGCAATCCAATGTTATATTTTTTTTTAATTCGTCGGAGTGTTTAGCTCAGTGATTTAATTCTACATTCCATTGCTTGATCATACAGAAGATGTTCGATAACTGCAACGCCTGTCATACGTCAACAACCCATCAATTGACGTTAAATAAACGCAAAATTCATTCGACTGCTCATTTGGGCTAACCTGGCGCACTACTTTGACGTTTTGCGATACGATAACTGCAAATTTGTTGCACTTACCGGACTTTCACTTAGAAAGCTTTACAGTTATACCGTTTGCACTGATCGAACGTCTACTGTACTTTATCAAATAAAAGCATATCTCCACCAAGTTATAAAAAAGTCACACTGTCATATGTTTTGTGAGTTCTGTATATCTATGCTGGATTACATAGATATATGTACTAAAATCGAATGAAATGTGGTGTGTATCAGTTGCTGGTGATGCGATATTGTAGTAGGCGCAAGCAGTAAAGTAGCAAACGAAATGTAGTGCTATCCAACAATAATGCAAACTAAAGGCATTCGCTAGCTTTACATTTTACATGTTAGCGTATTGCGCGTTTGTGAAAACTTGATATTCACGCGAATTGTGAATAACAAAACCTACTTCAATCAATTCCGTCTTTTCATATCTAATCATAACTAAAAGAGAACAGTGAAGCATACGAAATGGTTCTAACAAACTAGTTACATTGCGATTGTGTAGAGTAATAATCCATATTTTGAAACCGTCGATTCTTCGTGGTCGTGTCTTGTTTTTACGGAACAGGAGCAACAGTAGTGGTGCTATTTGATAGATACGCTCGCTAGACAGGATTTTTTTTAATCTTCTTGTGTGTGTGTGTGCGATATAGGTAAATACGATTAGATTCTATGGGAAAAGGGTGCTCTAAATATCTGAAATCTAAACCGTGGCAAAAATAGCGAATCTCTTCTTGTTATTGTTTCTTTCTTTAATGAGTAGTTTCTATAGTTGAATCAAATAGGGGTGGAAATATCTGTTAGTTTTAGTTCCCGTTAATAGCGCATCGAGAATGTTACCTTGTTCGGTGTGTTTGTGTGAGTATTTTCATTCAACAGTTGCGTGATTGTATTCCGTTTTCCGTGTGTTTGATTAACTTGACTAACTAATTCGGTGCACCTCTTGCGAGAGAGTGTTCGTGTGTTTAGAGTGTAGAAATATATAGGTGGTTTTAGTTGCATCAATATTCATTTATTGTTGTATTTGTGTGTTTAGCAGTGTGTATATCTTGTCGTTTTTTCGTTAACAGTGAGAATTCGAACGTTTGCTTAAGTACTCGCGTGGTATGTTTGTAACATTGTTTTGTATTGAATTAGATTTTTATTTCATTTACCTACTGTTGTATTGTTTGAAGTGGTTGCTTTTGAAATCCTTTCATGTTTTTCATTAGTATTAGATTATCTATAAATAATTATCAGATTACGGCTAGGGTTTAAAAGTACTTACTTAAAAGAAGTTTGCATTTTTTAAAACAATGTGCTGCACAAATGTGGGTTTTAAAATAATGGCAATTTAACGACTCTATAACCTATCTGGGATGGAATTCGTAAAACCGATAAAACTAGCTAATTGTTCTAATTTTTGCGGCTGCTTGGAAACCGAATTTCACCAGCTACTTATGCACTGGACATGGCAGTCGTAGATCGTGAAGGACGGTTTCGACTTTCGAGTCTTTTCTGCTTTATTAAAATCAATATAAATATGTAGAATAAATCTTATATGGCTGCTATCGAGAGATTTAACAGAAAAGCCCAAACAGGTTGACCTTATAAAACCAACCAAAACGAACAGATGAGGAGGAATGTGAGTGAGTAATGTTCTGACCGCGTTCCCTACTGAAAATATCAACAACGATGTTCGTTAAACAATCGCATTTCTTGTATTTGTGAGTCCTTTTATTGCATTGTGGTGTAAAATGGTGTAAAAAATAATCGTTTATTTTTGCGTTCCCTCAATTTTACTTCGCCAAAACGAAAAAGTTGGAATGTTTTTTTGTCTTTTCAGTATGCAAATTGGAATAAAAAACTTGATTTGATCAAAAGTTCTGCGCCAAGCGCAAAATGTTACTTTCCGCGGTATGATTGGACCCATTGAAATCGGAATTTTGAACCGTAAATCTAAACATGCGCGCGTGTGTTCATGTGTGTGTGAGTGCTGTTGCAGCAGAATCTCTCCCGTCACAGTTGAGAACTCAGTTGTACCAAAAACAGTACGTGAAGTTATACAGAAGGTTTTAAGTAGAAATAGTAAAATCTGTAAGTAATGTAGTTTGTAACAGTCTCTAACAGTAAGTAGTGCCTACGCATGTATAAAAATAAATCGCTTTCTGTTTTTAAGTAGAAAATGAGGCCTTTTTGATGAAGGTTCGTATGTGAGTGAGTGTGTGTGTGTTTTTGCATATGTTTAAGTATATGTATCTATGTTTTCCCCTAATAGCTTTAAAGCCCGATAATAGCAATTCCTTATTATTTTTTTTGAAATTCTTCCTTACAGCTTGCACTTTTGTATTTTCTTATACAACAATATCACAATTGGTTGATTAACTTATTGCATACCACTACAGGCTGACTCGTACTACTAGCAGACGCAGTAGTAGAAGTAGTAGTGGTGTTTTAGTCGCTCGTTAGACCCATACTCCGTGGGGGTTCTTACTGGTAGGCACCGCATTCTCCAGCTGTCTCGGCGATCCGATCATCCTTCGGGTGCTGCCGGGTTTGACTGAGCCAACTGAAAGAGAGAAAATCAGATCGAGTAATTGTTAGAAACAGTTACAAATATTTAAAATTATTGAGAGATCGATCCAAATCAATTCTATCACGGTAAAGGTTGAGTAAGGCATTCCGATCCCGTCGAGATCACTAGCCGCTTCCCAACGCTAGCCTACCTTCCCATGGTACCGACGGGAAACTACCAACAGCCTTAGGGAAGATCGGATAACTAGTACTGGTGGGAAATTCGGTCTTAGGCTGACAGGGAAGGGAGGTTTGCTTTTGCAAACTTGAGCGACTGTTTTTCAGGAGAAGAGGCTCACAACAGCGTCTGATCCCCACGTTAGGGGTGGCTGATCAACGTCCGAGTGCCAGACAACTGTGCACTATGGTCGTCCGGAAAATAAGGGGTTGGTGTCAGGCCCTACGAGCCTGCCGTAAAAAACCATCGTACCGGAAAATCAGCAACAGAATTATACGAACCAAGACCCAGACCCGACAAGGACACCAGCAAACATAACAGATTTCATCGGGAGCATCCGCATTCTCGACGATCAGGCTTTGTTGAAACTTCGTTAGTCGATGATGCCGGCCGATTAGAAACATGATAACCTGCGGTAGCAGCAGACTCCGCGAAACCAAAAGTGCCGAAACCCAAACGGAGGCGGTCGCATTCGCGAGTAGTCCATAGAATATGCCAAATGCGAACTCTCACGACAAGCAATTGAAGAAGCGTGTGAGGCAGTAGTCAGGAAGGAGTTACCAAACGGTGTTCCCAAAGCTAGGAGGTTGTTAACTCCGAAAATGAAGGGTAGTTATGCAAGTAAGTCGGACACCGGCCAGACGACACGGAAAGCTGGAAAAGGTTGGGCCTGAAAAGGCAGGCCCGTCCCGTGTTGAATTGAGTAGGAGTTGCGACCTTGTGTAGGCCCTCAGCTATCACAGATTAGTGCGGATCAGGCAGAGGACGCCTCATGGACACTAGTGGACAGGCAAAAAAAAAAGAGGAAGGAGAAAGAGGAAAATGAGCTTGAGGACAAACGTCTTAACATCCCGCTTCAACAGTGCATCAGAACTTCAGACGCTCAAATCTCAAGAAGCAAGCTTCAAACAACAGTAAATTTTATCATTCTGTTCTTGCTCACTTGTAAAAAGCTTAAAATAAGAAGCTCAGGTGCGCTGGTTTTGTTTACGAAGAGATTTGTGCTTTCGAAATCGTGAGTAGGTACCAAAGTCGGCCATTGTGGAGGCCATTTTGGGATTCTAACAAGTCTGTCCTTAAGGACGCTAAGCCAAGGAAAGATAGAACAACAGGTGCTAAGCGAGAGGAAGGCGATGCCTTCATCATTCATTAAAATAGATGAGTCTAAGTACTCGGAAGTCTTGTTGTCTTGTCTGTGCTCAAGCAGTATCTGTGTCACATAAGATTCAGGAAGCAGCAGGGATGCTAGCCCAGGGGCCTGACGACTACCCCCCCGCCCTTCCCACTTCTGCGAGTCAACCGCGTAGTTGCCTGCTATGAATAGGATTACCAATCCCAATTCAAGGTGTCAAGCAACCCGTGCCTAGAAATGTGTGATCGAGGGGGTGAAAAATATGCTCGATCGTTAACGGAGACTGTGGGGAACCTGGGCACACCCCCACAGTATTTCGTCCCTTACCGCGTTAATGCAGGGATCTGGCATGGTGGACCATCTTTTCCGTGCAACTCGTGAGATTAACTATGAAATCTAATAAACAAAACAATCAAGCAGGTGCTAGTGGTAGTGGCAATGCTAACCCCTTCGCAAGGAGTGGGTTGGCGAGGTCTACGTTAAGGAGAAGTGAGGACGTATGTGCGGGAAGCTGCGTACGCAGCTCCAGCATGGGAGCTCCGGTTCACTCCCCGGCAAGCCAGCCGGTGGAGATACTGGATGGAGTGTGGTTGTTCAGGACCATCAACCAAAAAAAGAGAAGGACTGCCCGCAATCGAGGTGGCTGAGCAGCAGCTAGGCAAGATCATCGACTTGGCGTCCAGGAAGTCCAAGACTAGTCAGGACCTGAAAACGGCTCTGTTACGACTTCATGACTCGATGGACGATGTCAGAATCACGAAAGCCTCGTAAAAACTGCAGCAGCGGCGGAACCGATGACCGGAACCGGTACAGGTTACGAAGTCTACCCAGACGGAGGCCTTTGCTTTCACAGGAAGTCCAAAAGGTGTGGCAGATGCGACTTCTGGTGATAACCACTCGTAGAAGCGGTTGAGACATCCGTCAGGTGAGGAGCTGTCTGGAGGTGTCCGCCAGGCTAGTACAATACTAATCTCGAAGGTCGGCAGTAATGCCGGCAAGTCGACCCCAGCTAGGCGTTCCGGAAAGCTGGGAAGGGTGGACCTGAAAAGGCTGGCCAGTCCCGGCTGGAAGCAACCACAGAGTAGGGTGAATCAAGGGGAGGACCCCCTTGGACGAAAGTCGAGCGGAAGAGGAAGAAGAAAAAGCCGCAGGTCGAGGAGAACAGGGACGCCAAACCAAGAAGACATAGGAGAGTAGGTGACAAGCGCGAGAAAAGCGACGCGCTCGTTATCAAGACGGAACAGTCAGTACTCGGACGTCTTGAAGGCGATGCGAAGCGACGCTAAGCTCTTGGATCTGAGAGCTGACGCGCGCAGTATCAGGCGTACTCGTACGGGCGAGATTATCCTGGAGCTGAAGCGCTGATAAGGAACGCAAGGGAGCCGCCTACAAAATTTTGGCGGAAGAGGTCATTGGCGAAGGAGGCTCTCACACAAGAGGCGACTCTGTGAATAACCTAGACGAGGTCGGCAATGCGTCAGCAGTGCGAAGTGCAGGTGGCCACCACAGCCGGCAGGGACACGGGTGGCCTTGGTTCTGCTACCTGTGGCGGACGTAAAAAGTCCGTTTAAGTAGGGAGGATCAAGGTAGGCTGGTGCGTATGTCATCTGACATTTCACGAGCCACCGGAGGTTCGCTTCAGGTATCAAGAACGAGTGTCCCGGGAAATTCGTAAACAGCAAGCACCCAACGGGAGGTCCAAGGTACCCGGCCTTCAGAAGAGCCGCAGCTGACAAATCACTTGGCAGGTCACGCCGCTAAACCCGAACCACTGCGATGCAGCCCCCCAACTGCCTTATCAGGAAGTTTCTGGGGGACGGATATCACCATCATAGCGGACCCAGATTGAGTACCCGCCGGCAATGGCAATTTGGTCGCGGATGAGTTTGCAAAAATGACGGTGATAAGGACCACGGGTAAATACCCCTTGAAATACCCCGTCCAGGAGTTGATGCCTACTACCTACGAGAGCTTTGTGGTTGCCATAGTAAACGTGTTTTCTTCTGTAATTGTTATGCGCCTTCGCGGTGGTCAATCGAACAATTCACACAGATGCTGTGCTGTATGACGGCTGACAAGGCGAAAGCCGGTGGTAATAGCAGGTAACTTCGGTGCCTGGACCTTGGAATGGGGAAGCCGTTTTACGAACCAGTGGGGGCAGATCCTACTAGATCACAATCGCAAGTCTGAACAACATGCGGTGGTCACCACAGGCGGGTGTGACATCAACTCCAAGCGCTCATTGAAGCAACTCGGAGTCATGATCGATGATAAGCTGAACTTTGGCAGCCACGTGGAATATGCCTGCAAGAGGGCGAGCATGGCAATTACGGCACTATTGAAGATAATGTCAAATAGCTCGGCAATTGTCTCGAGTAAGCGTAGACTTCTCGCGATAGTAGCGGTCTCCATACTACGGACGAGCAGGCCCCATGGCGAGGGGAATTATCACTTGACACAATTTCTGTCAGGCCATGGGTGCTTTAGGTGGTATCTGCACAGATTCGGACATGCAGGTTCTCCTACATTTCCGGAGTGTGCAGACTGCGACGAGACCGCGGAGCATGTGTTCACGGTGTGTCTGGTAGAACAAAATTAATTTAAAAAAATCGGTATCGTTAAAATACCCACCAAACGAAAGCTAAATGTCCCCTCTTTCATTTGAGACTAAAATGAGAAAGTTCTATCGGCGGATCCAGAACAATTTTTTTTAATATTAATAGCTTCGAGACTTATGTTTTTTTCTCTTTTCAATCTTGAGTTTAGCCAAATGGGCATGTATGAGGTCGCCCATTAGTAACGTGTCTTTTTGAAAGAGTAAACGGGTCAAATGAATATTTAAAATTTCCCTTACCAAATCTTGCTTAGACATAAAGTGCAAAAAAATATTTAAGGCAGTTGAAATAGAATTTCAGCAGTATTTAGGCATATGTACCGTCTACCCCCGTTGGTTTGACCTCATCTAATCTGAACACTTTTTAATTTGACCCCCTCTAATCTGCACATCGTTCAAACTAAAAATGGTTCAAACGCCATTCTGCTCATGGAACGGGGTGAAACGGAACACAGAATCAATACAAAACAGCAAAAAGGGCTACCATCAGTGTGTTTTTCGATGCCTACAGGGTTACTAGTAGTTCAAATTAAAAAATGGACCCCGTTGGTTTGCATGCGGTGACGTTCAAACCAACGGGGGTAGACGGTACAAATAAAATTCGCATTCTATACATGTGGAAGTAGTTATTGCGGCTGCAATTTTCTTAGTTTTTATTGACAGTGCCTCATGATTTAAAAGTTTTACGATCGAAGTAGGCCGATAAATGTAAACAAAAATGTAAACATACATCAAAGTAGCTCGGATCACGGGGTACAACATTTGGAAGGTAAAGTATTTCGGAAAACTGGAAGTTTTTTGATGGTGCAATTTAAATCGTTCAAAAGCATGAATAAAACGATCTAGAGCTCCACACCAATTTTATGAACGCGAAGGAACGATAATAATGACGTTATATGTTTACGTTAAAAATTGATGATTACTTAGGTTAATGGTCTGTCTTGTATTCTTGTATGCCGTGGCTAAGATAGAATTACCACATGCCGATATTTTTCCATTTGTGCACCTTTATGGTATCAAAGACTTAAACAGTTTTAGTTAATTCGGACTATTGCAGTTTGGTATAGCTCCTTACATTTTAAGAAACAACTATGACTAGAAACCCCTGAGTGACGAGGAAAATGGAACCAAGGAATATGTATTGTGTTTGAGGAATTTTTTTCTGCCACAATCATCATCGAAAACAGTTTATATTCTAGAAATGTTTAGTAAAATTGTCTTGTAACGAGTAATTCGACATAAAAATTATTAGTAACCGAATATCTTTGTAAACAGGTAGCCTTACTCAACTGACAAAAGTAGAATAATTAATGCTACATGTCTAACGTTTGCACAATATATATGTACTAGGGACAATGTGCTAATCTGTCGGTTATCAATTGTTTGATCCTCTCTTAGCATCGTGGCATTATAGAAGATTTAGCAACTTTTCATTGAATTTTACAGCTTTATTGACATAAACACATGTTTTACATCAAAGTACATATGTCTGAGCACACACATAACAATCAGTACGGATTGAAAATGTCTTAACTTGATCTTGTTTCTACTTGCAGGTCGTTGATATTATAACAACTTTTTCTGAAAGATATCAGAGATAGCAGCTACCCCACAAAAAAGTTAGGAATTGCTCATTTAAATTTATCTCATTAAATGTTTCGAATATACCCATTAGATTTACTCTCTATGAGTTTAAATATTATTTGAAACCTTCTACTTTGAGTTGCAGACTTTGTTTGTGAAATTTGTAGAGCTGCAAGAACTACAACTTCTCATAAAGGGCAAACGTGGCAGATCTAGCGCTACTACCGATGACGCAAAAATAAATTTCTCGTTGCAGTTGTGTTCTAGATGCTACATGGAGATGATCAAAGGCAAGCAACTTGTTTGCACATCGAAACTTGTTGAACATCATTCAGACTTCTCATAATGTTGCTGCGGTTGCTGAATATTTGCGGGCAAAACCCAGAGATCAGGCTGATCAGATGAAGCTCTCAAATATTCATGAACTGCCATCCAGATGGAAACCGGCGTCAACAAGTGACCAGAAAAGTAAACCAATTTTGTTCACCGATGATTTGTTTTTGATAACGAAAAGGGCCCATAAAGCCACAGCTGTAAGGGCGTGGGTATCCAGCATAACCATGCTGAGGATGAAGGGTTCGATTCCCTGTCAGTCCAGGAGATTTTCGTGAAGGAAATTTCCTCGACTTCCCTGAGCATACAGTATTTACGTGCAAGTCACACACTATGCACATATAAAATAGTAATTGGCAAAAGAAGTTTTTAATGAAAAACTGTGGAAGTGCTTGTAGGAGATATAATAAGAAAATTTCAAACAAGTCGAATAATTTAATTTATTCTTATATCTCCTACAGTGTTCATAGAACAAGCTGAGAAGCAGGCTTTGTTCCTGCAGGGACGTTACGCCAAGAAGAAGAAGAAGAAGAACAAGAAGAAGAAGAAGAAGAGGAAGAAGAAAGAAAACATGTGTCTTGAGTACCAGACGCACATTGAAGTTGAGAAGCTGTTAGAGAAGAATATATGACGAAGTCACACCCCGAAATTTCAAGAGCACAAATCTGAAGAACCCAATGACGGTATGAGCTGAACAGTTGATCGATTGGTGACCTGCTGGTACCAGTCAAATACGAAACACTAAAGACGTATACGTATCTATCATAGGATGCAAACACATAATTGGAATTCAAAGGAACGGCATTTAACTCGATTTTTTACTCACTGTTCTAGTACTTTCACCAAACTGCTCATCATAAACACAAAACTGCCAACTGCTGGATTTCCCATTCACATGACACTATTATGCTTTTATGGATAGAATAATAAACAGAATATAAAATATATATCGACGGAAAGTCATGCTTGCAATGGAAAAACAGTGTTTTGTCATTAATGTGTTCTTCGAAAAAATGAAAAAAATATCATATTTTTCAAAAAAAAAATTGTTCTAGACCCGCCGATAGAACTTTCTCATTTAAGTCTCAAATGAAAGGGGGACCCTTAACTTTTGTTTGGTGGGTGTCTTAGCGATACCGATTTTTTTAAATTAATATTGTCCACCAGACACACCGTGTGTTCTTTGAATGCCCACGCTTCGTGGAGCAAAGGTCGAGTATGCAGGAGGTATGCGGTAAAGACATCACTCCCGACAACATTGTTGAAAGGATGTATACGGGGGAGGACAAGTGGGATGCCGTTTCTTCCACGGCATCTCGAATCGTCCTTGAACTACAGAGAAAATGGCGAGCCGAACAACAGCTAGTTGAGTTGGCTCTCCCTCCCCATCCAGGAGCTTAAGCCCAACGGGTAGTCTATGTACTAGCCAGGGCCCGAGCCTCCGGGGAAGAGCGAACAACTTAAGGCGGTAGCAGATGGAACGCTTACCATTAGAGTGTACTCATTGTACGAAGTCATCCCCCCTTCTCGAAGTCATCCCCATAAGCGTAACTAGGTCATAGCTCTAGGGGGGGCCAAGGCCATGTCGATATAGATTTTTCATACTAAAAAGATACTTTTCGCCTGAATTGCGCGATTTTTTATCTGGAATGGATTATTCTGGAGGGGGCCAGGCCCCCCCTGGCCACCCCCTATTTACGCCAATGGTCATCCCTGACGGGCGTACCGCGAAGGTAAGGAAGAAGAGAGAAAGAGGTTTTAATGTCGACCCCACATAACCTGAGGACCCACCTCTCGGGTATCTGTAGAAGCAGATTTCCTCTTTCTATAAAAAAAACCGGGACCAAAAGTACCTTTGGTCGAAACGAAGCGGAGTCGATTATAGTCGATTACTGGGGACTCAAGTGATTGTGGACCTGCGTCGCGCCTGCGTACGGGTTAGGTGGCTGATGCAGCGAGCACTAACTGAGGAAGAGCGAAACGAATGCTGGGTGGTTCTCGTCGCTGCCAAAGTCGCGCTGAAGACCGAGATAAGGGTAAGCATAAAGGCATGTTTTGGGGGTCTCTGTCAGAGTACCAATGCGAAAACGTGGGATGATGCCTACAGGGGTGTGATGACCAAGACAAGAGGTATGGCTCCTACAGAGCAGCACCCTGAAAGGTTGGAAGGATCGTCATCTTCCTGCCTCATAATTCTACTCCTTGGCCTCCTTTCGGGCTGCTGGGGTCTGGGGCTGGCGAAGAGAAGATCACCTATGAGGAACTTGCGGGGATAGCAAAGTCGCTTAGCGTAGGTTGGACCCCAGATCCGGACGAAGTCTCGAACTCCGGCCTTAAAAGTAGCTATTGCACAGGCTCCCAGAATATTCAGGTCTGCTATGCAGAAATGCCCGGATGAGGCAGTTTCCCCATTGGTTTGGAAGTGGCAGGGGAAACCACCCGGAGACCCGTCGGCATATAGACCAATCGACAAGGCGGGGAAGGTGCTCGAAAAAGATTATCCGGCAACCAGTTCGGCTTATGGAAGAGAAGGTCGACCGTAGACGCGATCTTGTTGATTACAAAGACTACCGAGATAGCGCTCCAGCGTAAGAGGAGGTGGATTGGCTTCCGTGCAGTAGTGACTCTGGATGTAAGGAACGCGTTAAATAGCGCCTGTTGTGTGGCAGTAGCCGATGCGCTCCTGTATTTTGGGATTCCCGCTAACTTGCACAAGGTTCTCGAAAGTTCCAGAATCGAGTACTAGTTTACGACATAGAGGTGGGTTGGATGTGCTTTCATATCAACTCAGGAGTCCCACAAGGTTCCATCCTGGGTCCGGTGTTATGGAATGCCATGTAAGACGAGGTGTTGAGGGTAAAGTTCCTGGTGGGAGTGGCAATCGTCGGCATTACGCTGGAGGTTTACGGTGAATCGTGAATCGATCGAAGAAGTGGAGTTGACTACCTGCCCACTCGATCAAGGTTGTAGAGGCGTGAATAAGATCCAGGAAACTGGAATTGGCTCACCACTAAAATGTTGGTGATGGTGGTGTTTACAACAATCAAGATCCTCCACTAGAGTGGGTCATCGGAACCTTTTCGTCAATTCAAAGCTTTTTCGGACCCGTTTCGGGTCCTGAGTATCTGTGCAAAATTTGAGCACGATCGGTTGCGTCTACACTTTGCGCATTGCAATTGAAATTTGTATGGGATTTTGTATGGGAAAACATACTTTTTTGCATTTTAGCCATAAGTTGAAAAAGTTTGTCTGATACTTTTTAACCGATACTGTAAAATGATAGCCTAGGATGTTCTGAAAAACTTTGTCGAAGACCTCAAAGCGATCCGATGCTTGTGAAAATAGTTATAATTAACGAACCACATGCATGTGTTTATGTTTTAACATGTAAAGGAATAACAATAGCAACAAAATCATACTGTTTCGCCAAGCAATGCCAACGCTATAACTTTTTTCATAAGCATCAGATCACTTCGCGGTCTTGGACAAAGTTTATCAGGACACCCTAGGCTATGTTTTCAATTTATCGGTTCCACGGTTTTATAAAAATTCGAGCTTGTCATGAGAAAAATGCAAAAAATGAGTTTTCCTATGTTAAACCTCATACAAAGTTCAAACGCGATGCGCAAAACGTAGACATAACCGATCGTGCTCAAATTTTGCACACTTATTTGGATCCTGAAATGGGTTCAAAAAAGCTTTGATCTGATGGGATACCATTGATTTTTTTCATTTTTCCATATAAACGATGACCCACTCTATCCTCCACAGCTGTGATGGCATAGTCCCCAATCCGATGTCCAATAGCTATGCGGCATGTACATAATTAAAAATTGCACTCAAATAAATAAAGTTTGGATACTCACCTTCCAGCAGATGTCGCACCTCGTCGGCCGGCGCCACCGCCAGGCTCTGCAGGTTGACCTCCTTCATCTCGTGGACCAGCTGCTCTACCTGTTTCTTCTTCTCCGCAATGTTGCTCTCGATCCCAGCGACCTCGCTCTTGAGCTTATCGGTTGCCTTGCTCGCGTGGTCCGTGCTCTGGATGGCCAGATCGATCTCCAGCTGAATCCTGTCAACTTCAGACATTAGATGGCGTTCTAACTGTGCACGATTAGTGTCATACTGTCGGCAATACTTGCGCTGCTCGACCTGGATCTCGTCCATCAGCAGGCGGATCTTGTTTTTGCACTGCAGCAGTTCCGTCTCGCAGTTGGCCAGCTTCGAGCGCAGCAGGGTGATCTCCGACTTGAGGGTCTTCTCCTGCTGCCGCACGAGCTCGCCCTCTTCTTCGACGTACTGGAGCGTTTGCAGTTGCTCGCTGCCCTGCCGATAGATTTGATCTGTCTTGTTGATCTCCTGGGTGAGGGCGTCGAGCTTGTCCTGCTGCTCGCGCCCCTTGCTCTCCAGGTACTGGATCTCCGAGTCGTACTGCAAAAAGCGGTGGGAAAATAGGGTTAATATAAACGAAATTGAAACTTTCCCGACTACGCTACGTCACTTAAAAGAAATGTGGGTTACCTGAACTCCACTCAGCAGGAAAAATAATGGTTAGTAGGTAGGTACATATTCATTCAAGCGCGACCCTCAAATAACATATTCATAGAAGAATTCTCCCAATCGAATTATACCACCCATCCCACAATCCAACCGACCGACACGCTATGAATAACCTGAAGGTTACGGAAAGGCGTCGCGTACCTACGCGTCTTTGACTTCTTTCTTTGCCGATCGTCATCATAATTCAATATGATGCGGGTGTGTCACGCGCTTTTTAGCCTTCGAATTCGATTTTCTTCTGGCTGCTACTGCGGGAACCCGCATCTCATCTTAACCCCCCGCGTCTCGTCCTTCCGGAACGGTTGAATATTCAACCGAACAGAACTCGTGCAAGACTGGCATACAGTAGTGCATAAAAATCATTTGACAGTAAGCTATCTTACCACCAGATCATAATACATAGTTATTTATATAATGAGTTGCAAAAAGATGATTTTTTCAACACGAGTCGTACATTTTTCCAACGAGGCTTGCTGAGTTGGATAAATACGAAGAGTGCTGAAAACATCGAGTTTTGCAACGAGTAATATACAACCACAGACAAACACACGTAACACTTACGCAATTTCCATCGACCACGCTTCAACGATCATTTTAAATTTTCATAGTTGTGGCTTTCACAACCAGAGGCGCGCGTATCGTTTTTCTATGCGTTTGACGTTTCACACTAGCGCCTTCTGTTGACGATATTGCACAACACTGTGATTCGTGCAACTTTTCCACCAGGTGATGGTAGTGTGAACTGGGCGATGGATTTTCATGAAAATCGTTCAAGGTGTTACGTCTGTTTGTCTGTGATACAACAATCTATACAATGATTTTTTTCATTATACAACCCATTTGGGCTGCATAATATTTGAGTTGCATTATGAACATTATGCAACTATTTCAGTTGCATAATGAATTAGTGCGGAAAAGTTGGCCTTTGTGATACCAAAATGAGTTAAATAAAATCAAAATTATGATACTGAATAGCATAAACAGTATTATTAGTTTTTTTTTTATCATCCTGAGTCGTAAATTAAACCAACGAGGCACACCGCATTACATGCAATCATGGTGCATTGGATATCAGCCACTTTGGTGGCCTTCTGCCACGTCTAAAACTTTGATCAGCACTGTAACTTCCCACAAGCGAAGAGGCGATGCTATCACGTTGGACGCGTGCGTTTCCGAGAAAAAAAAAAACACGCGTAAACGGAACGATCATCGGATGAGACATGCCGGAAAAAACAGCCTCCCGAAGCCCGGCCTTCGCATTCCTTTCGATGATTTTCAAGATAAGACAGACCTCTATAGCCGACCGGCGGTGGCTGTGACGGTGGCGATGGCGACCAGTCAGTGGAACGATTCGTTCGACATTATTGCCAACAAGTGAGGAAAACAGCGTGAGAGGTTTATTTTTTTTCTCGACACCACCACCACAGAAAATGAGTTTTCCCTGTTGCCGGATTCCGGTCTACGCTACTATCGATGTTGAAGGACAGCACATACCACACAGTGCTGGCTAACTGGCTGGTGCGCTTTGTTGTGGGTGGCAGGGAATCGAAAGCAAAAAAAGGAGTTTTCGGCGTAACCACAAGGCAACTCGGCAGTAGAGTAAAAGAATCCACTTGGGTGAATTCCGTTCGATTTCGGTCAGATGCGTAGACAGGGTTCGCAGGGAAGAGGGGGTTGGACCTTGAGGTTTTTTTTTACAAAATCGATTAGCTAATAAAGGTAATAAAGCCTCTGTGATCGTTACATCTGAATATGACCACAGCTTACGAAATCGATACTAAGAAAAGCGTTCCTAACTACATATCAACGATGTACAGTACTGACGGCCGCCTAGGACGGAATAGTTCGCTTTTTCGTATGTGCAGAATACCATGATAGCATTGAACAGACATATAGGGAATGTGTGGAACAAAATTGACAAAACGATTGCTTAAAGCTTAGACCAGGCCTGCATAGAGCTTTTGGAGGGTATGAGACACATTATACCGTGACGTTACAACGTTTTGACGCATTCGTAGTCAGATTTCCCACTATGTAGTGTCCGGACGGACGATTGTAAACGATTGTAAACCTCAAAATATTTGTTCATATTCGGATTCCTTGTGAAATTTCTGATATATTTGACCTATTAAACATTTAGTACACATTAGAAAAACGTGTTTAAAATGCGTATTTGTAGCGTGACGTTACAACACACTAGAATCCGGCCCTCTCTACCGCGCTACCAACATCTTAAAAAAATCTACTCGGATTTTTATATTATTCTGATTTTTTTTCTCCACCATTGAAATTTATTGGTTCGTTTTTCAATTCAATGGAATAAAACATTTAAATTTCGGATTTGTTTTTGGATAATCGACTTTTACATTTCGTGACGTTACAACGCCCGTTCAGTTTCAAACAGGGTTCTGCTCGCGTTGTAACGTCACGAAAATGCACATCATGTTAGAATCAGAATAATCAGCCAAATTTACCTGAATTTGTGAATGCATCACTGCATTATCTTCACTGCTTCATGGGGAACTTTAATCTATTGAAAACCCGTTTTGTGATAAATGGCTCTGAGGGCCAAGTTATTGCTATTAGCAGTATGAATACTCTTTCATGACTTCGGCACCCATCTTCGACTTAGTAACACCCATATTCTTCTAATTTTGATCCAAAAGCTAGACCGCTGAGATCCATTACTTCACACTGCCAGATATTTAGATTTTTCAGTATAGAACTCATCACGCCGTCGAGATAAACATTTCGTCAATAATCTGTGCAATGTCATCAATTCAAGTAAAACGCTTTAAGATGTGTGCGAGAATTTGTTGAGCCAAAGGCTTACCAGAGGATCTGCATACCACTTAGGACCTTAAAATCAACTTCTGTGATCTCAGAGACGAATAGACCTAACAGTGATAAAAAATCTTAATTACTTAGAGGGTTGGTGTCTTTGGCAAAGTTGTCATCCGATTTTTTTGAAGTCGCCCTCAATCGATCATAAATTGGTGCAAGTTTATTACACTCAAGTGGACATGTAGTATCCGGAACCATTCCGGAGATATTCCGGAATGTACTGGGGTCAGGGGGTGGGTGAGGGGTTTGCTTTGCCATATGGCTAAAAGTGATTATTTCGTGTGCTATTGTGTTTGAGAGGCCCCCGCGGAACTTGTTTCAGGTGTTCTGGAGCGGCCATATCAGTTGCTACATACTTCAGTCAATTGTTTCTGCCCCATTCTCTTGAAATCATGAAGTTTGTTATGTCGCACAGCATGTTTTGGTTGCACACCAGAAACGTCCCCGATGTAACCCCCGTGGAACCTATGCTAGTTGTTCCGGGGTGGCCATATTAGTTGATACAGACTTCCGGCTATTGTTTCTGACTCAGTCATTCGAAATCATGAAGATTGATATGTCGCACGACATGTTTTGGATGAAAACCAGAAGTGTCCCCAATGAGGCCCCCGCGGAACCTGTCACGGTGATGCAGATGGGTCAACTAATTCAAATCTGATTATCGCAGTTGTGATTTGTTGTTCACAATGAAAATTCAGCTGAAAATCAATGGTTCAAGCACAATAACACGAAATAATCATTTTTAGCCTTTTCGGCACCCTCCTTGACCTCAGTACAATCCGGAATATCTCCGAAATGGTTCCGGATATTGCATGGCCACTTGGGTGTCATAAACTTGCAGCAATTTATGATCGATTAAGGGCGACTTCAAAAAAAAAAAAATGGATGAAAATTGACGAAATGCCAGCGTTTTGAAAATAAGATGTTGGGGGTCGGGTATGTGAAGGCTAAAGTTATTTTTTTTAATAAAATGTGGATGATTTTTCAATATTTCACCTACCACTAGCCAAGTAGAACCTTTACTCTCCAACGTCCAGTGTCACCTCTAGGTGACACCTGTTTTGTTTTGATTGTTAAAAATCGAATCCTTGATCAAATCTTTTGCAACTGGTTTTAAATGAAAGCTATACTAATCTATTTTGATTTTTGGCGGAAGTGGTCCAGGTCAATCTGGAGTGACCACCGGGAATCGACTACAAGCAGAGTAAGGCAATTTTCTATAACCTGTCATAACACAAAGACGAAATAACATTATGATTCAAACTAAACGTAATTTATATTGGCTTCAGATGTGCTTCAATTTTATCTGGTGTAGTTGAAAGTTTTTTACAGTATGTTCTCAATAATCCGATTTTATCAGTTTTGGAAAATTTTCGTTAATTAAATTGACTGAGCAAAATATTTAAACTGATTCAAAATATTAACTGCAGGAAGCAATGCATATTGAATGTGGGATGTATAGAAAAATCATAAATGGCCACTGCCGCAATGGTTCTGGTACCTGGAACCGATTGCAGGAGCCCCCAAATAGTACCTAACGTGTTTTTGGTCAAACAGCAGTGATTATACTCAATTCTTAAGTGAAAAAAAGCCAAAACAATTATATTTCGTTGCTAATAAGCTAGCACAATACAAAAATACACCATGGACCAGCATGGCCAGTAACATGGCCAATATGATACCCGCCGGAAGATCCGGAACATCCGTAAAAGTGGTCAATTCATGAAAAAATGTACTAGAGCGTTGCGATTTTTTCTAAACTGATTTGTTTCAATAACCTAAGGATGTAATCATGTTTGCGACTGGTTTGTAAGCCTGTGTGGCCACTGAATTGGCCTTCGGGATACCCGGAACATCCGTAAAAATGGCCAAACCATTAAAATTGTGCTGCAATGTCGCAGTTTTTTTTCCAAGCTTGTTTGTTTTAGCAACCAAAAGTTAAAGTCTATATTATGACTGATTCAAAATACGGAGTGGCCGCTGGATGGACCTTCGGGTTATCTGGAATATCTGTAAAAGGGTCAAATCATAAAAAATGTGCTAGGTCGTTTCAGTTTTTTTCCAAACTCATTTGTTTCAACAATCTGAGAATGAAACCACTATTGCGATTAGTTTGTAACTCAGAGTGACCACTGGATGGGCCTTTTGGGTATCCGAAACATCCGTAAAAGTAGACGATTCATGAAAATTGTGCTAGATTGTCGTGATTTTTTTAACAAACTCATTTGTTTCAGCAATTTAAGATTGAAATCAATGTTGCGACTGATTTATAAATCGGAAAGACCACTGGATGAACCTTCGGTTTATCCAGGAAATTCGTAAAAGTGGTCAATTCATAAAAAATATGCTAGAGTGGCACGGTTTTTGCTGGTTTTGAAGGCCCCCTACCCCCTTCGTAACGCTTTTTCTGTATGAAAGCCGTAAGGATGAAATCATTACTGTGATTGCTTTGTAAATCAGAGGACCCATTTGATGGATCCTTGGGGTATCTGAAACATTCGTAGAAGTGGTCAATTCATGAAAATTGTGCTAGAGCGTCGCGACTTTTTCCAAACATATTTGTTTCAATAATATGAGAATAAAATCACTTTTGTGAGAATTTTGGAAATCAAAGTGGCCACTGGATGGACCTTCGAGTTGTCCGGAACATCCGTAAAAATAGTTGAAAATTGTGCTAGAGCGCCACGATGATTTCCAAACTCATTTGTTTTAGTAATCTAAGGAAGGAAGCAATGTTCCGTCTGATTTATTAGTGACCCCTGTGGCTTATATATCAGTAGGTGGAACATTCATAAACATTTAAAAAACGATCAAAAGCACATTTGAATTCGTACTTGGTGGGTGTTTCGACTCATAAACCTGTAACAACTGTACTTGTTTGGTCCTCAGAGAATTCGGAATATCCGTAAACATGGGTAATTCAATAATAAATAACTATAGTTATTCTATAGAATGTCCTGATTCTTTTCAAATTGATTTGTTCCAACAATTCACACTATGACGAGTACATAACTGATCAGATAGTCGTATAGTTGGATTACTGGCAAACCCATGGACATTATCTGTTACTTTTTGTACATTTAATAAAAGAAGGAACATCTTTCACGTGACCTTTGATTTGACAGTTTTCATCATTATGTTTAATATATTTCAACGTCAATCTCCCACCAACTCGAAACTAAGTTCGGGGCCTCGTGATCGTGCGGCTAGTGTCACCGTAGGAAAAGATTTCGGATGTGCCACTGGGCATTGCAAGTGGGTTCGTTGTCTAGTATCGTGCTTCGTTAAAAGAATGAATAACTCATTGGAAGCATTAAACGTGTCCGTATTTTTTTTGGTACTTTACTGTTATGACGATGTGACTAACCGGATAAAAATTGAACTAGCTGAAGTCTAAAAATTTAAACAATTAAATTTTAAGATACAGTCATAGTATAATCATGGGTCACCCACAATTATGGGTCGGGTCGGTTCCATTTGAATAGCATGGCGAACTGACTGACTAATAATTGTTACAGAGTGACTCATAATTTTGCAATGACTGTTCCAATGTATCCTTTATAACGAACCGCATAAACATAATTTCTTATTCATGGTATTTTTTTTAACTTTTATTTTTATTTATAAAATTTTTTCGTCATCACACAAGGAACAAATTTGCCGAGAACACCATAATGATAAGAAGTAACAATTTTTTGCTTTAGTTTTTTCGTATTGATGCATTGTCGAAATTCAACCTATCTGTGATTTTTGAATCAATAGTTATCATCGAAGTTTTTCAATAGTTGTTGAAGATTAAAATGTGGAGAAATATCTGAGATATGGGAATCTAAAGTTGACTACATAGTTTGTAAGGGAAAACGGCTTTTAGGCATTTCTAATGTTCGATACTGTAGTTATAAGTGAAAATGTAGTCTACGTTATGTTTGATAAAGTAAATAAATAAATAAAATTACTTAAGTCGGTTGAAAAGTGTATCGGTCAAACGAATCGGTTCTTTTTGTCGTATGAACAATTACAAAAAAATACATTTGAGAACTTCAACGTTCCTCATACTAGACAATAGTATATTTTAATCGGTTCATAACTAAATTGGTATTACCTGCCAGTTTGCAAAATCTTTTAGTCTCGTTGATCTATCATTCTTTTTTTTTTTAATTTTATTAACGTGTATTTTAACTTAAATGCTAATTCTACACTCTGATCTATCATTCTTCAAAAATATATTTTTTTTTAATTTACACAGCATAAGTGGAACATTTTTTTGTTTTCAAAAGTTCAATCGGATTAGCGAACCGGTTTTCCTTATCACTTTTTTTGGTCCTTTGTTTAATAGTTCATTAAAATAAATTATGAATCTCCAACGATTATCAAGCGGTACAGCAAAATTATTTTACCCGTTCACTATTTATTATTTTGATGAATCGATTTCCAAAATCATGTTTTCTTGTCGAATGGGCATCCATTTATTATCGTAATACGCAAAATATCACCATAATACTACTGGGATAAAATTCTTGATTATACCGGTTAAAAAATGAACCGTTTTAGCGAACCGGTTTTTGAAATCACTAATTTTATTATTTTTCTGGAAGCTCTGCCATGAAAAGTGATAAAACTTCAACTATTGTCAAGCGAGATAATTTAAATATTTTCACCGGTTCAGAAACGCATCACTTAAACGAACCGGTTCAACAAATAATGTATTCTCCACTCTTTTATCATCATAATATGTAGAACATCAGCATAATACCAGTTTCACGAAATTATTGATTTTACCAGTTCAAAAGTGAACCGGTTGAGAAAACCGGTTCACACAAACACACTTTTTATGCAAGTGTTCAATCTCCCATGAGAATAAATTATAAAAACTGAACGATTCCTAATCGGGACAATAACATATTTTTTACCGGTTCAAAAGTGAACCGGTAAAATGAACCGGTTCGGTGAAATGAACATTTCAATTGTATGATTCACTTCCCAATAAAAAAAAATCGGGTTTCTCCATTGGTTCCTTTTTAGGCGTTGGAGGGTTAAACCAATCGGTTTTTAAACTGAAGAACCTTGAAAAGTTATACAACTCTCTAAGTAATCAGTGTCCTGAGATATATGAGTTGGTAATTCTTGTGATTTAAAAGACGTAACACTGATATAATTTCCATCCCATATACATATATGTCAAGATCCTTATTGTTTAGGCAGTTGGTGTTCTCGACAAAGCTATTTGGATGGTCAAGAAGTATCAATTGATGATTTTAAATCCTTCCACTAGGAGGCGCTAGAGGACATACACATTTTTGGTTTCGTTTATCTTAGGATCCTGAATAATTAGAAATATTTTTTGCTTCGGTAAAGTTATTTGATGGATCAGAACTTTCAGTTTGATCCTCTAATACCCAACCCCGCCATTAGACGGGGTATAGTTTGAGCATTTTTGTAATTTTTGTTTCGTGGAAAACCAAAGTTTTTATATTTTTGGCAGATATTTAGGACTGTTTTGTATATCTCAAAATAGTTTTTGGTGTATTTTAAAGCGTTTTTACATTTTTTTAAAATAATTGAAAAATTGATGTTTTAGTCACCTTCTAGAAGTCGTTGTTTATTTTGTATTAAATCGCTACAAATAACATATTTTTATTTTTTCCCAAATCGTTCTATCTTAGTTTTATAGTTTAAGGGAATCGAATACACTCTAAAATGATTTTCCTTAAAATTACACGGAAAATAAAATTTTCTATGAAAAAAATAAAAATAAAAATATTTTAACAATAATCATAAAATCTCAAAATGTTTTCATCTCAAAAAATCCGTACCCCAAATAGGCTTCCAGGAAAAATATAAAACTGTGGGGATGTTCAAAAATAAAAATTAGAAAAATCAAAAACTGAAATTCACGAAATCGAGAATTAAAAAGAATCATCTTCCAAAACATGTTTAAATCGATTTTAGACGACGAAAAATTATATTTAGATCAAAATCAAAAATTTGGGTATTAGAGGGTTAATAGCAGTTTGGTTTTAATTTCTGCCGCACCGTGGCGCAAGTTGCAAATTTTCAAAAGTTGGTATGCTTATTAATTATCTTGAAAACATTCAACAAGCCGTAATTTTGTAGAAATTTTATCAAAAATTCTCAAATTTTTACTGATAGTTCTTCAGTTTGTTATCTGTAATTGCTACAAATTTGGACTTGATAGGTTAGCTCTACACGAGAATGGAGTGCTTTAAGCAGAATACATCTTTTTTGACTATCGTTCTATTAACTCTTATATTTTAACACCAAGTGAATCAAATCAAACCAATTTTTAAACATTTATGACTAATATATTGGTCTTTGATTACCATTTGATTCGAATACAATATATCCAAAGTGAAAAAAGTTTCAGCTTGTAGAATACTTGATTGTGTAATTATTCGACTGGATGATTTCTCAATTTTAACTGGTTCTCGCAGTCTAGGGAATCAAAACGGATAGTTTTGTTCTGACCAACGTTTCGGCACTTTGTATTTGGCCAGTTCCACCCTTGAAAAAGGCCAAATACAAAGTGCCGAAACGTCGGACTGAACAAAACTATCCTTTTTGATCCCCTAGACTCCGAGAGCCAGTTAAAACTTGTAGAATACTTTTTGAAAAATTCTAATCATATGCCAGCTTTTGCAAAATGGAAACTAGCTTCTTCTAGTGCAAGTCTTTGACTTACCAAACAATTTTGCCGAAGGAATCACCTTTCTAAGTAATCGGGGTCCTAAGATATATGAAATTTAAAATTTGTAAGGTCTTTAGCGCCGCTTTTTGGTGGAACTATAAAACAAACTATCCATCAATTGTAAGTTTTTGAGATATATGACATAGTAATTTTGCCAGTGTTTCGTTTGTTTGGCTCTGATATCATTGAAATTATCGGTTTGAGTGGCATTTAATTATGATTTAAAATTTTATCAAGATCGCAGTACAGTTACAATTTATACATTTTTTGGAATTTGCATGAGCGTAGATTTTGGCCAAACATCACCTCCCCCCGTCCCTCATGAGTCCATGTACGTAGTTTATGAACGGGCCTTAATGGTACGCAATTTATGAACGATACCTTGAAAAAGGGCTTATACACTACACAACGAGAAAGAATTAGTTTTGATTATAGAACTACCTTTGTCCACTGCAGGATGGACGGCAGGATGGAGCCAGAGAAATTTGGTCTTTTCCACAGAACTGTTTTTCGTTGCGTTACAACGCAAACTTCAACCAGGTGAAACTCAGGCGTCAGTGAACCGATTTATTTTCTTTAAGTCTCACTTGAAAGATATTCTGGAGTACAAAGACCATACAAAATTTCATATTTCAATCTTGTTCCAAATTAGAATAAATTTCATAAAGGTCGCTTTTCCGTGAAGTTACAACACTTAAAAAACCTATACTTTGACCAGCCATTCCTCAGAGTTGTAAAGTATTACGATTAAAATACTTTGTATGTTAAAAAATCTACATACATTTATCTGTTAATCATGGAAGACTTTTGAAAAATCAGTACGTTGGTATTTGAAATACGGCAGCTTTGATGAATAATGTTCCTAAATGCCTTAAAATCACGATTATATTGTTAATCTTAACCGTCGTTCAATAAATATTTATTGTTACAATAATAACATGTTGAATACATTTTCGGACGACAAGAGTTATGTAGAATGATATGTATAAAAATGTGAAATATGCCAAGTTTGAACTTTGAAAAATTAGTATTGATGATACGGGCCCGTAGAATGTGTCATGAACGCATCCTAGGCGGTCATGCTGCACCATGGAACCCGACAGAATGATGCAATTAAGAGTGGAAGCAATAAAGCCGGATTTGTGGCCAACACCAATTCTGCAAGGTTGTTGTCCGGCATGCTTGCAATATGCCCTGCCCACCATATCAATCCGACTTTTTCTTCTTGGCGTAACGTCCTCTCTCTTAGTATGTTCTATGATCACATTCTATGATCACATCCACAGTTGTTAACTGAGAGCATTCTCTGCCAATAACCAGTTTGCATGTGTATATCGTGTGGCTGGCACGTAGATATTCTATGCCCAAGGAAATCAAGGAAACATACAGCTGTGGCTATAGAGGTCCTAATCATCCAACTAATTACCCTTTCGGGACAAAAACCACCGACTGGTAAATGAAGTGATATGAAATGCATTTGAAATGTCACTTGATGTATTGGTCATAATACAAAAATTATCTTTTCTCAATACCAAGATATCGGACCAACACGTCGATCTGAAATAAATCAGCCTATGATATGCAGTTAAGTGTAGATTATACGCTTCTAGTTGGGGAAACGTCAAGCCTACCTACCTACATCCATGCACCCCCAACTACGTGGGTGTTGGCAAGCAATTCGTTTTTTTTGTCTTCTCCGGCGCTACTCGGATCGTTTTCCGTATTCACGCCTTTCCGTTCGCAGTCAGTTAGTGACGCCAAGTGCCCAAGCAGCATCGGAATGCAACCCCCTTGTACAGATACAGTCAGTGTACTGTACTGTATAGCCGCGTGTCCCGATCAGAATTATATAACAAGATCATTACAAAATTTTAACTGTTCCAGTTGTGGTCTAGTGAATACCGCTTATGATTCGTATGCAGATAGTCCTGGGTTCAGGGCCGCAAAACGGTGAGTCGAAAAGGAGAGCGTCCAACATAGCTCTGGTCCTCACAAGTTCGTACCTCATGCTTCCACGGGTCAAGCGATGACGAAGACCGCCAGCTTAGAGTTGTGTGCTTAGCTGGTAGTGCAGCCTGGGCACTGTAGTATGAAGAAGTGTACAATGTTGAGTACCTACATTAATTACTAAGCTACTCCCAATCTTAAGTAGGCCATGACTTAGGAAGGACTTTGACAGTTGACTTAAGCCGTTCATTCCCTAATAAACGATCAAAGAGATAACACGTATTTTACTAAAGGCACTGTTGTCCTTCTGAATTCAGCTAGATTGAGGAGGTACGACCCGAGCGTCTGTTCACCAAGGAGGTGCGGCTCAAACAGCATCTTTTCTGCCATCCAGCGCACAGTGGGAAAATAAGGTACAAATCCGACAAAGAATTCTGTAACTTTTGAAAACCACGAATGCGGTTTAGGAAGTTATACTTTTCTAATGTAAAAATGTGCGGGGAATCCAATAAAACCGGTTTCATAGGCCGCACGGCGTTAACATGCTAATTTTACCCCAATTCCCCAATTTTTTAGCCGTTTTTATAGAAATTCATGTATTTTCAGAAGCGGAAATGATCTTGAAGTATGAAAACTCGACCGATCATGCTCATATATACTGCGGATATGAATAAAAATGTTAAACTTAACCGCATGAATGATTGTCAGGCCCGTTTTACCATATTCCCCCAGATTATCGCATTTCTGGTAGGATATGCCATTTATCTAGGGAGAAAATCAGTAAAAATCCATCAAAATGAGTTTTCACCTGGTAAATACTTTTGAGCCATCGAATAAATCCGGATAAAAATCGAACGAACTGGTTTTTTGGTCATTTTGCCTTGATGCCCCAAAAATATCATTTTTTGAACTGCAGAGTTCTGCAACTTTTGAAATCCATGAATGCGGTTTACGAAGCCATATTTTCTGATGTAAAAATGTGTGGGGAATCGAATAAATCTGGTTTCATAAGCTGCACGGATCGTTCACATTCTCATTTTACCCCAATTCCCCAATTTTTAGCCTTTTTTGATAGAGATTCATTTATTTTCAGAAGCGGAAGTGATCTTGAAGTATACAAACTCGACCAATCAAGCTCATATATATTGCCGATATAAATGAAAATGTTAAACTTGACCGCATGAATGATTGTCATGCCCGTTTTACCATATTCCCCCAGATTATCGCATTTTTGGTAAGATATGCTATTTATCTAGAGAGAAAATCAGTAAATGTCCATCCATATGAGTTTCTACTTGGTGAATACATTTGAGCCTTCGAATAAATCAGGATAAAAATTAAAAGAACGGGTATGTTGGTCATTTTGCCTTGATTCCCCAAAAATATCATTTTCAGAATTGAAGAGTTCTGTTACTTTTGAAAACCACGAATGCGATTTACGGAGTCATGTTTATCTAATATAAAAACGTGTGGAGAATCGAATAAAATTGGTTTCGTAGGCCGCACGGATCGTTAACATACTCATTTTACCCCAATTCCGCAATTTTTTGTGTGTTTGATAGAAATTCATGTTCAGATGCGGAAACGACCTTGAAGTATAAAAACTCGACCAATCAAGCTCTTATATATTTTGCCGAAATAAATAAAAATGTTAAGCTTGACCGCATGAACAATGTCCATGCCCATTTTACCATATTCCCCCAGATTATCGCATTTCTGGAAAAATATGCTATTTGTCGAGGGAGAAAATCGGTAAATGTTCATCTAAGAGAGATTTTTATTTGAATAACACATTTGAGCCATCTATCTATTAAACCAGGGAAGAACAACGAACTTATTCTTGGCCATTTTGCCTTGATGCCCCAAAAATATCATTTTTTGAATTGAAGAGTTCTGTAACTTTTGAAAACCATGTATGCTATTTACAAAGTCATATTTTTTTTAATTAAAAATGTTCGAAAATTTCAATGAAACTGGTTTTAATGGCCACAAGGATCGTCAAAATACTCATTTAACTTCAATTTCTCAATTTTTTGTGGATTTTCATAGAAATTAATGTTTTTTAGAAGTGGAAATGACCTTGAAGTTTAAAAACTCAACCAATCAAGCTCATATATACTGCCGATATAAATGAAAACGTCACACTTGACCGCATGAATGGTTGTCATGTCCGTTTCACCATATTCTCCCAGATTATCCAAATACTAACTGTGAATAATGTGTTTGTTAAACATTTTCAGTTTTGTACTTTTTAGGGTTAAACAAGCTATACATCTAAAAATAAAATCAACAAATGACAAATTAGATAAAATTTCGTTTATAACCAATTTTAACTATCTAAAGAATACGTGTTACGAAAATCGGTCGGAAATGCTTTTTGTCTATTTAGCACTGATTCCCCGTAAAATATACAATTAACTTTACATAAGTGTATAACACAAAAATAATCCGAACCGTTTTTCTATAAAAACAGTTTTTTAAAGATAAAACCCGTGAATTCTAGATGCAGCTTGTTTAACCCTGAATACAATAATTTAGATGAATTTGCAAAAAAACGAGTTCAAATCACAGTTATGACTCATGTGGGCATTAATCCAATTTACAGAGTTTTTGTCTTAGAAAATTCACTTGTAAGAATAAACGCTTTTGATAACATTCTGAGTTGTACAGTTATTCAAAAAATGATATTTTTCGGGGCATCAAGGCAAAATGACCAAGATACAAGTTGGTTCGATTGTTGTATCCTGATTTATTAGATGGCTCAAATGTATATTTCTAACCAAAACTCATTTGAATGGGTTTTTTGGATTTTTTGAGTGCTTATATTTCAAAGTCATTAACGCTTTTGAAAATACATGAAATTCTATCAAATCCCAAGAAAATACAAAATTGGGCTAAAATAAGTATGCTAACGCGCATTAACCCCTTGAGGCCTATGAAACCACTTTCATTAGATTCTCCGTACAATTTTACATAAGAAAGGTATGACTTCATAAACTAGCGGTTTTTCAAAACATATAAATTTCCTGTACATATTCAAAATATTATATTTATATTTCGGGATTTCCTGCGAAATGGCAACATAAAAGTTCGTACGGTTTATACTTCCTGATGTATTGGATGGCTCAAGTGTGTTTTTCAAATAAAAACTTATATGAACTCAACAGATTTTCTGAGCTTTTATACTTCAAAGTCATTTCCGATTCTGAAAATACATGAACTTCTATTAAAAAAATACTTAAAAATAGGGAATCGAGGTTAAATAAGAAAGTGCGGTAACGATCCGTGAGGCCCATAAAATCACTTTAATTCAATTCCCTGCACATTTCTACATTAAAAAAGTTTGGCTTCGTAAACCACATTCAAGATTTTCGAAAGTTACAGAATTCTGCAATTAAAAAAAAATGATATTAAAATAAAATAGATATAAAAAATGCGATAATCGGGGAACATATGGTGAAACGGGCATGACAACCATTCATGCGGTCAAGTGTAACGTTTTCATTTGTATCGGCAGTATATATGAGCTTGATTTTTGAGTTTTTAAACTTCTAGTTCATTTCCACTTCTAAAAAAACATTAATTTCTATGAAAATCTACAAAAAAATGAGAAATTGAAGTTAAATGAGTATTTTGACGATCCTTGTGGCCTTTAAAACCAGTTTCATTAAATTTTTCGAACATTTTAACTTAAAAAAAAACTTTGTATATAGCATACATGGTTTCCAAAAGTTACAGAACTCTGCAATTCAAAAATGATATTTTTGGGGCATCAAGGCAAAATGGCCAAGATATAAGTTCGTTGTTGTTCCCTGGTGTAATAGATGGATGGCTCAAATGTGTTATTCAAATAAAAATCTCTCTTAGATGGACATTTCGGCACCAACATTTCAAAAGGGCGTAACTGCTCTTTGAAATAGTGCCTTCTCTCAAAGCTGTGGATCGTATGTTCAATCTTTTGGACAATCTATAAGCACTAAAAGAAAGCTAAAATCCCCCTCTTTCTGATAGTGGGGATGGATTTCATGGGAAATATGAAATACGATCCACAGCTTCAAAAAAAGGCACTGTTTTGAAATGCAGTTACGCCCTTTTGAAATGTAGGTGCCGATTTACCGATTTTCTCCCTCGACAAATAGCATATTTTTCCAGAAATGCGATAATCTGGTGGAATATGGTAAAACGGGCATGACAATAATTCATGCGGTCAAGTTTAACATTTTCATTTATATCGGCAAAATATATAAGAGCTTGATTGGTCGAGTTTTTATACTTCAAGGTCGTTTCCGCATCTGAACATGAATTTCTATCAAACACACAAAAAACTGCGGAATTGGGGTAAAATGAGTATGTTAACGATCCGTGCGGCCTACGAAACCAATTTTATTCGATTCTCCACACGTTTTTACATTAGATAAACATGACTCCGTAAATCGCATTCGTGGTTTTCAAAAGTAACAGAACTCTTCAATTCCAAAAATGACCAACATACCCGTTCTTTTAATTTTTATCCTGATTTATTCGAAGGCTCAAATGTATTCACCAAGTAGAAACTCATATGGATGGACATTTACTGATTTTCTCTCTAGATAAATAGCATATCTTACCAGAAATGCAATAATCTGGGGGAATATGGTAAAACGGGCATGACAATAATTCATGCGGTCAAGTTTAACATTTTCATTTATATCGGCAATATATATGAGCTTGATTGGTCGAGTTTGTATACTTCAAGATCACTTCCGCTTCTGAAAATATATGAATCTCTATCAAAAAAGGCTAAAAATTGGGGAATTGGGGTAAAATGAGAATGTGAGCGATCCGTGCAGCCTATGAAACCAGATTTATTCGATTCCCCACACATTTTTACATCAGAAAAGTATGGCTTCGTAAACCGCATTCATGGATTTTAAAAGTTGCAGAACTCTTCAGTTCAAAAAATGATATTTTTGGGGCATCAAGGCAAAATGACCAAAAAACCAGTTCGTTCGATTTTTATCCGGATTTATTCGATGGCTCAAAAGTATTTACCAGGTAAAAACTCATTTTGATGGATTTTTACTGATTTTCTCCCTAGATAAATGGCATATCCTACCAGAAATGCGATAATCTGGGGGAATATGGTAAAACGGGCATGACAATAATTCATGCGGTCAAGTTTAACATTTTTATTCATATCCGCAATATATATGAGCATGATCGGTCGAGTTTTCATACTTCAAGATCATTTCTGCTTCTGAAAATACATGAATTTCTATAAAAACGGCTAAAAAATTGGGGAATTGGGGTAAAATGAGCATGTTAACGATCCGTGCGGCCTATGAAACCGGTTTTATTGTATTCCCCGCACATTTTTACATTAGAAAAGTATAACTTCGTAAACCGCATTCGTGGTTTTCAAAAGTTACAGAATTCTTTGTCGGTTTTGTACCTTATTTTCCCACTGTGCAGCGGCTTAATAAGAAACGGCAGCCAATTAATCGTCCCATAATAAATTAAAAAGTTTCCATAAATAATTCGAAAATTACCAATAAATAATTAGGGGTGGAAGCAATTATAAACTAGAAAAGTTCCATAAACAATTCAAAAAGCGCATAAATAAATCGAAACTTCCCATAAATAATTGATTTTCTTGCAATAAAAAATGTAAGAATTTCCACAAATAAATCAACAATTGCAATAAAAAACTATATTTTTTCCAACAAAAATTTTCGAACATACTACATTATAGAAAGACTGAAACTATTGTGCTATTTAACAGACAATCGCTTGCTGTCCGAACTCGCTAACGCTCGTCGGACTTAAAAAAGGGATAACATCTCTGTTCGCATTTTAGCGGGCAAATTCTTGGATCTGTGGATTGCCTAGAACCGAATCGACGCAGTTACGGCGAATCGGATTTCGGAAACATCGGCGGCCTTCTGCCGCCTCAATTCCTCAATCCTCTATGCGGCTTCGCCGCATGGCTCAGCCGGTACTTTTACCTTGCTCATCAGTTCCTATTTATTGCTAAATTTTCAATTGCTTTTTTGATGTTTTTCAATTGGGAATTTGTAAATTTTTTATGGAAAAATCAGATTTATTTATGGAAAATTTTAACTGTTTTGGTGGAAAAAATGTAGTTATTTATTGCAATTATTGAATTATTCGTGGAAATTCCGACGTTTTTTATTGCTCGAAAATCAATTATTTATGGGAAATTTTGATTTATTTATGCACTTTTTGATTTGTTTATGGAAATTTTATAGTTTATTATTGCTCCCACCCCTACTTCTTTATTGGCAATTTCTGATTTTGTTACGGAAAATGATCACTTTTTTATGAGTCGTTTATATTTTAGCCTACGCTGCATCACGCCCAGCTAGATCCAAGGTGGTAGTCCTATCAGTGTGGTCGTCCCAGTGTTGGTTGGGACGTTAAACAGAACTGGCACGATGGCCCTCCGGCGAGACAGGAGTGTTGGCGCAGGCCCAATAAGCTACCCGTAAAAATCCCCATTGCGAATAACATAGGAGAAAATACGACTCGATACAATCGGAATAGACCCACGCGACGAAATGAGGACTACGATTGGAAACTTGGAACATGGAACTAGGTTTCGCAGGATGTGACAGGATAATCTACGACGAACTACATCCCCGCAACTTCGACATCGTGGCGTTGCAGGAACTTTGTTGGACTGGACAGAAAGTGTGGAAAAGCGGGCATCGAGCGGCTACCTTCTAACAAAGCTGTGGCACCACCAATGAACTGGGAACAGGATTTATAGTGTTGAGCAAGATGCGACAACGTGTGATCGGGTAGCAGCCTATCAACACAAGGATGTGTATGTTGAGAGTTAAGGACCGTTTCTTCAACTACAGCATCATCAACGTCTACTGCCCACATTAAGGGAGACCTGATGACGAGAAAGATGCGCTCTACGCGCAGTTAGAGCAAACATACGATGGTTGTTCGCCACGTGACGTGAATATAGATGTCGGCGACATGAAGGCGCGGAAGGGATGAAATGTACAGACCGGTAATCGGGCGAACGATGCGTAAACTTCGCAGCCTCCAGTGTGTGGTAGTCCCCCGGTTGCCCCGCAAAGATATCCACAAAGCCATCTGGAGATCACCCGACCATCAAACAGAAAACCAAATCGACCACGTTCTAATCGACGGTAAATTCATCTCGGATATAACCAATGACTGCACGCACCGCAGTGCGAATGTAGATTCGGATCACTACTTAGTCGTTGTATGCATGCGCTCAAAACTTTCTACAGTTATTACCACGCATCAAAATCGAACGCCGTGGCTCATCGAGCAGCTACGTAACGTAGAAGTGGCTCAAGACTACGCCCAGCAGCTAACAGTGGCTCTACCAAACGGTAGAGCAGAGTGGCGCAGCTTAACACAGCTACACTTGAAGAAGGCTGGAGGGACATCCGGTTCGCCATAGGTAAAACCTCGGCTGCAGCACTAGTCTTCGCGACTCCGAATCACAGAAACGACTGGTACGCTCTAGCGTGCACAGCTTTTATTTTCTCACTCACTCTCGTAAACAAACACGAGAAAGATAAAAATGAAAGAGGGGGCACTTGACTTGTTTATCAAAAAGAATGAACGAGAAAAAGAAAAAGCTGCGTATGTAAGTGCTGGTACTGGTACGACGGCGAATGTGAACAGTTGAAAAATGAGAAGAATGCAGCATGGGCGAGAATGCTGCAATACCGTACGAGAGAGAATGAGGCACGTTACAGACAGGAGCGGAACAGGCAGAACTCAATCTTCCGGATGAGGCGCTTCTTCATCCGGAAGATTGAGTTCTGCCTGTTCCGCAGGTAGAATGAGATCGCAAAGCGATGGATGTGCTGTCCCACACTAGGGACACACGGAAGTTCTACGAGGAGCTGAACCGCTCACGCCACAAGCCGACATGTGCCGAGACAAACACGGGAATATTCTCACGAGCGAGCGTGAGGTGGTCGAGAGGTGGCGGTAGCATTACGATGAGCACCTCAATGGCGACGTTGCGAGTACCGAAGGTGGCGTGGTAACAGATCTAGGAGTACGTGTGCAGGACGAAAGATTCCCAGCCCCTAATCACCGGGAGATTGAGAAGGAGGTTGCCCGGTTGAAAAACAACAAAACCGCTGGAGCAGATCAACTGCCAAGCGAGGTATTAAAATACGGTGGAGAAGCACTGGTGAGAGCACTATTGGGTCATTACCACGATTTTGGAGGAGGAAGTATTACCGGAGGAATGGATGGAAGGTATCGTGTGTCCCATCTACAAAAAGGGCGACAAGTTGTATTGCGGGAACTATTACGCGATCACACTACTGAGCACTGTCTACAAGATACTCTCAAATTTTATGCCGCCGTCTATCACCGATTGTAAGAGAGTTCGTGGGGCAATATCAGACTGGATTTATGGGTGAACGCGCTACAACGGACCAGATGTTCGCCATCCGCCAGGTGTTGCAGAAATGCCACGAATACAACGTCACTTGTTCATCGATTTTAAATCTGCGTACGATACAATCGATCGAGACCAGCTATGGCAGATTATGCACGAATACGGATTCCCGGATAAACTGATTCGATTGATTAAGGCGACGATGAATCGAGTGATGTGCGTAGTTCGAGTTTCAGGGACACTCTCGAGTCCATCCGAGTCTCGCGGAGGGTTTCGGCAAGGTGATGGTCTTTCGCGCTTGCTGTTCAACATTACGTTAGAGGATGTAATAGGAGAGCGGGGATAAACACGAGTGGAACGATTTTCACGAAGTCCGTTCAGCTCCTTGGTTTCGCTGATGATATTGATATTATAGCTCATAAATTTGAGACGATGGCGGAAACGTACATCCGACTGAAGAATGAAGCCAGGCGAACCGGATTAGTCATTATATGTCGAAGACAAAGTACATGATGGCAAAACACTCTAGGGAGGAGTTACCGAGCCCGCCACCCCGGATTCATATCGACGGTGTTGCAATCGAGGCGGTTGAAGAATTCGTGTATTGAGCTTATCGGCGACCATCGCCAACGACACCAGCAGAGAAATTCAGAAACGCATTGTGGCAGGGAATCGAGCTTACTTCGGATTCCGCAGAATCCTACGATCGAATAAAATTCACCGTAACACGAAGTTAACTATCTACAAAACGCTGATTAGACCGGTCATCCTCTATGGGCACGAAGCATGGACTCTACGTGCAGAGGACCAACGTGCCCTTGGAGTTTTCAAACGGAAGGTATTGCGTACCATGTACGGCGGAGTGCAGATGAAAGACGGGACTTGGAGAAGGCGAATGAACCACGAGCTGCATCAGCTGCTGAGAGAACCAACCATTGTGCAACCACCGCAAAAAATCGGGAGGCTACGGTGGGTGGGTCGCGTCATCAGGATGTCGGATAGCAACCCGACTAAAATGGTTCGCGAGAGTCAAACAATTATAACCTGTTATAATTTTGTTATTTTCAAGCTGTTCGGGTAGTTCCAACTGTGGAAAAAGGATGTTCGCAAACCGTACTGTGTCCTTGGGAGCGTTGCCAAAACGACCGAGCGGCAATGGTTTTCCAGCTGAGTTTTCCCCTCCTCCGCACATCACACGGAAGAATGCATTTTGAAACGACGACGCGTACCCACCCAAGAGAGTTAATTTTATTTGGAAAAACAATTTACGTATCTGTGTCAGTAGTATACCTACCTAGTGGTGGAGGATATCGGGGAGAGATATTTCATTTTTATCCAAACAACAACGGAACCAATGCAATGCGGCACCACGCGTACCAGCATTCAGCCAGGTCCCTAATGGGAGGTGGCAAGCCAAAGCGTCATAACATCATCGTCGTCAGCGGTAAGCAAACAAAAATGAATCAGTTCAACGAACGAACACTTAAAGAAGGACATTGTTCATGTTTGAACGAAAAGTATACATCAATCAACTATTATGCTATTTTAAGGTCCCATATTGCCGAAGCGGTAAATTCGCGAGCATTCAGCAATACCATGAGTATGAGATCAAGGAGTAATAGGTTCGATTCCCAATTTGTCCAGGAGTTCTTTGTCTGCCACACGATATACTAATGCAAAATGGTCACTCGCAGAGACCACTCTCACTCACTAGACCTGCATCACTCTCTACCCGGAAACGTGTAGGGAAGTGGAACCATCTCGGCAGGGGTCCTATTTTGGGCACTTTTCTGCTATAACTCAGCCATTTTTGAACCAACTGACACTATTTTTGGAACGCGATGAGATACGTATAGTATCTAGTTGTGTACAAAATTTCAAGTCAATTGGTTTGGAATTGACTGAGTTATAGCGAAGAGTGCCCAAAATACCGGCCGCTGCCCAAGTGGTTCGCTACCCTACTTGGTCTTGGTCGAAATTACCGTCCAGTCTCTCTGTTTTCCATTTCAGAGAAGCGCAAACTTCTTCCACTTAAAAAAATTCGGCCTACTGACCCATTCGACCTATCGTACTTCATTATAATTTAACCAAGTAAATAAACTTACGTTCTCAGTCTGACGTACTTCGGCCTAATATTCTGATACCATTTGGAACATGTCGACTTAATGGCTACTGTCAGAATACCATCTTCAGCCGGAACCTTGTTCACCTTGAGCAACTTTACTCGGTGTTTCCCTCTATGGGCGAACACTCCACAAAAGCCGGCTTGTTGAAGCGCGAGATCAGCCATCCCCAGTGGCGATCGATGACCCTCGGCTGGCTATGACAATCTTCCTTCTAACTCAACCGTGTACCGAAATAAGTAGTAGATGGTCAATGTACGTACCAATCGTCGACATTCCAGCCTGAGTCACGTAGTAGACTCGGGCTACAAAAGGTCACACCGCGATGATGGACTCTGCTCCATTCATTATTTTGTCGCCTATTTCGTGACATCCACGTTCATCCTGGCCATTAGATTCGAGTAGAATCAATACTCTCAAGTTAGCCAAGCGTAGAAAGCTGTACTTGACTGCGGCCTCACACAGAGATTCAGGTTCGGCTGTATAACCTGCAATACGTAGGCTGTTTTGCTCTCCACGTGTGTCGAGCATGTGGCCCTTATTCAAGGACAAATCAGACAATTTTGCGCCCTCAGAACTTCTTCAAATTTCATCGTTTTGCTAATCATCAATGGTTTTCACTGATCCTTGACATGCAATGTATCACTACTACTTATCATAGTCTGTTGAAGTTTTCATCCCAAGGCTTCCAAAGTACTCCGGAGGTTGTGTCACAAATCCAACATTGGAAACCAAATATTATACACGATGAATGATCACAGAACATAGTCTACGGTACTCAAACAGCCTCAAAGCACCCCTAAAAAAATCATGGCACATGAATTGGGTGATCTAGGTCATCAAAACTACTCTGGAATTCATTTTCTTTAGATCTACAATATCTACGATCATTTGTATTCACTCTATTCAAGAAATTAAGTCACGCTGATGTCCATTAGATTTTCAGAAGGCTAGCTCCAGAGGCACGTTATCCTCCATTTGGGACATTTGTGCTAGTAGACCTTGCAAATGAACTCCAATACACTTTGCAGTTTGGGTTACGATATCTACATACTGTATCATGCTCTAATTGTATAAACTTTTCATGAAATGTAGTCTATACTGCTGATGGAGCCTCAGTGCACAACTGTAATGCTCTTGGTACATGCATGGAAAACTCCAGGCTTTTCAAACTATTCTGGAATTAGGTCCTTCAAGGTCTACAGGCTCTACTCGTGTTTCTCTTCACTCTATTGGCATAATTCTTTCACGATTGTGTCTGTTGCACCTCATAATATTACGAGTATCTCTCTGTGTTGCTATTTGCCAGTGAACGCATACAAATGGACCCAAATGTATTTTGAAGTATGAGTCGCAATATCTGTAAATATTGTTATTGTAGCAAATGCTCGCGGAATATAATCTACGCTTTTAGAGCCACAGATAATTCTGATCATTAAGCAACATTCACATGGTGATCTAGGTCATCCAAACTATTCTGGAATTAAGACCTTCAAGCTCTACAAGCTGTACTCGTGTATCTCTTAACTTTATCGGTGTCAATCTGTCACGATAATTTCTGTTGTACCTCATAATATTACGTGAATCTCTTTGTGTTCTTATTTATACGTCCATTGGCATACAAATGATTTTCATGGTATTTTGATGAAGAGGCCGCAAAATTTGTATATTGTAGTGATCCGACAGGACTCCGGGAGTTCTTCGAGAATTCCTACGAGAGTTCCCCAAGGATTCCGCGGAAGTTCCCCAGGATTTCTCCAGGAGTTCCCTGAAAACTCCTTCCTTCTTTGAGAGATTACTCCATTATTTGCTTCAGGGATTCCACCTGGGAATTTCTCCGGGTAATTTCTCTAGAAATTCCTCCAGAATTTTCTGCAGGAATACTTCCAGGACTTTCTCCAGGAATAACTGCTAGGGTAAAAGCCCCCTTCTTCGGCCTAGTACCTATATTCATCTCATTTTGTCTCAAAGACTAGAGATGTGCGCCGTCGAGATTTATTACTTCACGCCGCCGGATGTTTTGATTTTCCAGCACGCCGCCAGCTTAAAACTCATCACGCCGCCGAACTTAGAATTTCCTCAATATTCTTCAGAAAATAATCGATTTAAGTTTAAACGCTCCCAAAATGACTGCATGTCATTCATTGCCGAATAAACAAAATATTTCGTTCAATGATCCTGAAACTTCCTGAAATGCCTCGAAAATCCCCCTAAAACCCCCTCGGACCTCATGTAACGCACCTGCGACGCTCCGAAACCGTTGAAAACTCCTCCGTAACGCTTCTGAATCTCGCTGAAAATGCTCTGAAACTTCCTGAAATGGCTCCAAAATCCCCCTTGAACCACCTCGGACCCAATGTAATGCATCTGAACCCCCAAAAACGTTTGCCTGACGCCTCCGAATCCATCTAAGACCCACTTGCACCCCATTTAACGCACGTGAGATCCTCGGAAACCCCGAAAACGTACCTGTAACGCCTCCAAACCCCGTCGAAAATCCCCTGAAACTCTCTGCAATGCTTTCGAAAACCCTCTCAGACCCCCCGGAGATCTCCTGGTACCCCGCGGAAACCCCTTGGAGCCGCCTGAAACTCCCCTGTGACTTCCATCCTTATAAACACACTTTAGCCGCCGTTGCACTAGTTACCGTCATTATTAAATATTCTTATGCACAATATTGGTTCTGAGTAGCTTTCCCTCAATTTATGCAGGTCATAAAAAAGGTGCATAAATTAAAAAGTGCATAAAAAAACATGCTTAAATTGAGGTTTTAGTGTATTTACATTCTCATATGCAAAGTATAATTTGTTAAAATGTTTCGTTATATGAGATGTAAAAGAGCGAAACATTGAAATCTCATTTTAACGCCGCCGCCGCCGACGACCAAAAGTGATGTTTTAACCGCGGCGCACATCTCTGCCGAAGCACCAAAGCAAGCATCACAGCGGTGCCAGACATCAAGAAACAAGAATAATTAATTGAATGAGATTTGGTCACTACAAATACGATGTTTTTTCAATCAGAATATGGTCGTTTATTGGTTTAACATCTTGGTAATTGAACTTCTACGCAAATCGATCAATAGTTTTATTTTCCAACGCCATTTCTTTCAAAATATTTGGTTTGGTTTTCATCTAAATATGCTGCTACCGCTTAAGCTTTACGAACTATCATCCAGTTCGGCAGCACTGATTTGCCAATCAGCTGTGAATGTATGCGAGTGCAAAACGTGGGGAGCGAGCATAGAGGATTCGTCGCGCCGCACATTGTTGTGACTTCTCCTTTGCGAGAAAGAAAAACGATCACAATGAAACTGTCACCTGCTAGGGAAAGGAAGTGTGTTGGTGAGTGCATGCAGAATGCTTTACGCTGAGAAAACGAGAATGTGGTTGGTGATTTGCTGTACATACGGTTGGGATGAATATATGGACCAGCCAGTGATATGAAATTTTATGCTGTGCTGAAGATAGGTGCGAGTGGCTCGCGATTTGTGATCGCAATTAAATCAAATATTGAAGTTAAATCCCACTCTAGTGCATCGTAGGATCAACAGTGGAAGTGAGCACGTGTGTTAAAGGTTTGTATCATTGAATTTGAAGCGTACACATTGCGCTGTGAGTGATTTTTCATGTTGCACATCCTTAATGAGACTAAGATAGGTACAAATACCCTAATTAATCTGGAAATTCATCGAGGGGCTCTTTCAGAAATTCCTCCACGGTGTCCTCCATTCTTCCAGGGATTCTTCCAGGAATTCCTCCACAAATTCATCCCGGAATTCCTCTAGCAATTCCTGCAGGGTTTCTTCTAGAAATTCCTTTACAGGGATTCCTTTTGAAATTCCGCAAGGGATTTCTTTCCACCAGTAATTGTCCAAGGGATTCCTCTACGAATCCTTTCAGGAATGTCTCCAGAGATTGCTTTAGGAATCAACCAAAAATTTCTCCAGGGATTCCTCATGGAATTTCTTCCATGAAATGCTGCAAGGATTCAAGCCGGAATTCCACCAGGAAATCCTACAGAGTTTCCTCCAGGGATTCCTCCAGTGATTACCCTAGGAATTTCTCCAAGGATTCCTCCAGGAATTCCGCAACAGATATAACCAGAAATTCATTTAGGAGTTCCATCAGAAATACAGAAATACCTTCAGGGACTTCTCAAGAAATTCATCAAGGGATTCCTCCAAGGCTTCCGCTTGGAATTCTTCATAGAACTCCTTCAGGATTTCCTTCAGGATTTCTTCAACAAATGTCTCATATTCTTCCCAAAATAGCTCCAGAGATTCCTCCAAGGAATCCTCCAGAACTGCTTAATGAATTAACCTAGGAAATCATTCAGAAATTCTTCCTGGAATTCCATCAGTCATTCTTCCAGGTTATATTCCAGAAATTTCTCGAGTACTACAGGAATTCCATCAGGAAATACTTCAGGATCTCCAATGAATTCTCTCCGGGAAATATTACAGCAATTCTTACAAGAAATATTCCAGGAATTCCTCCAGCAATTATTCCAGGAATTCTTCCTTCAGGAATTGCTACAGAAATTGCTGTAGGAATTGCTACAGGAATGCTACTAGAAATTTCTCCAGGAAATCTTCCGGAAATTCCTCCATGAATTATTCTAGGAAATGCTCCAGGAATAACTGTAGGGAATCCTACAGGAATTGTTCTGGGAAATAATTTAAGAATTCCTCCCGGAAATATTTCAGGAATTTCTCCAGGAATAATTTTGGGGATTGCTCCAGGGATTACTCCATATTTTTTACAGGGATTACTTCATATTTTTTTCCTCCAGAAAATTAAAATTAAAACAAAAAAAAAACAAATCAAGAATTGCTCCAGGAATTCCTCTTAGAATTCTCCCAGGATATTTAAAAAATCCTTTACAAATTACTACATACAAATCATCCAGAACTCTAAGTTTATACAAGAAATTCTTGGAGAAATTCCTGAAAGTAATCTTGTATTTTTTCTGAAATGCTTAAAATGCATTATCAATAATAACATTTGTGATGCTCATCTGGCTAGCATGCCTTTTCATGTGAACCATCATGCTTACTAATGCGGGTCTATTGTGTCATCAAAAGCATTCAGTCAACAATTTTGTATTTTTTTGTTTAACAATAGAACTGAAATATCATTTTAGTGCATGTATACATTTTTCCCAAAACAAACCGCGTCGGATGACGTTGTTTGCTTTGGAACTGGAGTGTAAAGGTATTATCGCCACCCACATCAACACCACCCCGTCCTGACCTCTCAGCCCAGTAGCTTAGACCCTATACATATATCTCTTCCAACCTGGTAGGTGTGGGATTATATGCGGTTAAAGTTGAGGTAAATCAGCCAGCAGACAGTTTGTCGCCTTTTCCTTTTTAACTCTTTTTGCGCCACAGCTAGAGGTTGTGGTGTGGTGTACTAAGAGGAGCCACAGTGAAAAAAGGCAAAAAGCCATTAATTTTCCAAGCCGAGATTTGAGAGCGGGCGCCATCCCATTCGAAAAAGAAGGTTGATATCACTCCTCTGGCTGCTGGATTAATTAGTAGATGTCATACAAATCTCTCAACAAGACATCTCCAGGACCGCCCACGCTTGTTAACGACCGGGATGTGTTGGTAAGTGCGGCGGACCCGGCCCGGCCGGCCGACATAGACCGATAAAGGTTGATGATACAATTTGGGGTAAATGAGCCATGGCCTTGTTCTGGGTGAGTGGCTTTTGATTGCGATTGTTAGTTAAATTACAGACAGCTTCGAGGTGCGGGCGAATGAGGGAGGCTGCATAGATGGCGAGCAGCAAGATGATGCTTCCGTAGACGGAAGTAATTGAGAGATAATAGCACAGGTGTATTTATGGCAGCCGTGATAGCCGTGGTTGAAAAGGATGCGGGTGTAAGTGTTTTGGTAAGAATGGTAGGAAGATTGGAATGTTACGTCTTTTTTGGATCATTGGAATGAATGGAGTAGAGTTTGTTCAGCCGAAAGTTGTTTTCGTGCAGCACAATATTTCATAGTAGGTAAGAATATCAATGTTTCATATTCGGTTACATTTTCAGGTATAGACGCTAGTAAAAAACCGTTCTCAAGCGGATTACCATGAAGTTATCCAAATGTATTTTCGGAAATAATACTATTCAGAGAAAATCAACAAATAGAAATCAATCACTGAAGTTTTGTGTTTTTTTAGTCTGCCTAATTTTCCTTTTTATTGTTTGAGACAATCCTTGCAAGTGACTTTTATTAAGAACTTCTGAAGAAATTCAGAAGGAATTCCAGGGTGTCCATTCAAACACGAAACTCTTGGAATTATTTTCTTTCATTTTTTCATCACATTTCATTCATCATTCATATCTCTCCTGAAGTTCTTCCAGGAGAACAATCAGGAATTCGCACAGGAGTTTCTTCAGCGAATAGTCCAGGAGTTTATTCGGAGATTCCTACAGGATTCCTTCACAATTTCCTCCAAAGTTCCAATCCAGGATTTCTCCAAAAGTTCCTTGAGAGATCTCTTCAAGAGCTCCTTTAGAGATGTCTCCAAATGTTCCTTCGGAGATTCATCCAGAAGGGGTTCAGGAGATCGTTATTGGATTTTTGGAAGATCTCTCAAGAGTTCTGACAGAAGTTTCTTCAGAAATAACTCCAGGAGTATTTCCAGAGATTATTTTAGGAGGCATCCCCGATCAGAAAGGCATAACAAAATTATAACCGATTGAGTTATTTATTTCAAAAAATTTTCATAACAGAATGAGTTATAAAATTCGCCGGTTAGGTGTTAAAATAACAAAAATTATAACAAAAATTGCTCTAGCCATAACATAATTATAACAGGTCTTGATACAATTTTAACAAATTTATAACAACGTGAGATATAATAAATCTTGGAATGATCGAAAAATTATAACACATGTTGTTATAAATTAGATATAAATATATTGGGTAAAAATTGAGTTGGGTAAATTTTAACTCATTTTTGGTTAATTTTTATTAAGGACAAGGTATTTGGAGTACATAGCTCAAAATTTCTAGAGCACCGTTTTTTAGAACCGTTGAACGGATTTGGATGAAAATGCATCACGCTAATTGTTCAGTGGTTGTCAACAGCGTGATGCATTTTAATCCAAATCCGTTCAACGGTTCTAAAAAACGGTGCTTTAGAAATTTTGAGCAATGTACTCCAAATACCTTGTCCTTAAGAGTGTTATTTATTTTTAGCGAAAAGTTTTTTGTATAAAAAACTTGCCCCACTTAGTATGTAAAAAACCCACACCCAGACGGGAATCGAACCAAGGACGCCAGCCTTCAACTACAATCCGGCGCCTTTATCCATGAGGCCATTGCAGCACTTGAAGTGAGGGGAGGTTTAAGATCAAGTGGTTCTTCGTTTTGGTGGCTGGTCTATAAATAGACTCGTTTGTCCAACGCACAGGCGAGGGAAACTATGACGTCACATAAAAGTATTCTTGATACAATTGATCGCAATTACGTCATCTTAGGATATAATAACAAAAGTGGATATAATTTAGTTACAATTGTAACTCAAGAATGTGCTCTGCATTTTAGCATGTTTTGTCTCGTGATTCAGACCAGAAATAAATGTCGTATCTTCTTTAAAGCGGTAAAGATAGTCAATGGCTCTCAGACATTGAAAAGAGTGGTACAGTAATGTTCCGATTTTATCACCCCCTTTCCATAAATGTTTTCAAACACTGTAAAAATCTATATGCGTTTTCAATATTTTGAACGTTGGAAAGCACGCATACAAACTTCATCCTGAAGAAGAGGGAGGAGATTTTCCCTAAAATGTAACAGGGCATTAATAAAAAATGAAGGTCTGACGCGTGGAGGGGGTGATAAAGTCGGAACATAACTGTATACAATTTCACCTTTTCTTGGCGCTAGCGAGATAATTATCTAATGTTTCTCACCATGAAGGAAGTTCCTGCCTAGCAAAGTTATGCAGTAGTCTTGTGATTGGAAATTACATCACTTCGTGGCGTTAGTATGCATTCCTGGAGATTGTCAGATTTAGGTGGCTTGTGAAATAAAAAAAATAAGTGTTTAAAGCCCAATTTAAACATTATATGGTACAAGAATTGACATACTAAAGCAACTTTGTGAGTTTTGCTTTGCCTCGTGATCTAATATAATGTTTTTATTTTCAGCAAAAATACTCACAACAAGCAATTTCCTCAAGTATTCCAAGCTACTAGGTACTTCACTAAATACTAAGTATTCCAACTTCGAACTTCGGTATTTGCCTTGGCATTTGCTCAATATGCATGACGATGTCCATCAACATATCGATAATATTCTGCTATTGATTGGTTTTTCAAAAGCTTTTAACAGGGTTTCTCATTTTGAACTGCTGCAGAGATTATCACATCTATTTGATTTCCGTTGAGATTCTGTATCACTGAGTAAATCCTATTTGAATAACCGCTTTCAAATGAAGGAAGTTAAAGCAAATCATTCTAGCCCGATCGGTATTCCATCGGGAGTGCTACAAGGATCGGTTTCAGAACCATTGCTGTTAGCCTTATGTGCCAACGGCCTTCCATCATCTTTGAAAGTATGTAATATCTATATTAGCTCAAAAAATCGTGTTTGCTCCACACCGCTTACTGGGGGAACAGGGTCGTTGAAATATGATGAAATTGGAGTCACGTAAAAATCACCAGTTGCGACGCCCTGATTGAACTATTTGATGGGCATCACTGCAATTAGCAGTGAAACATAGTAGCCATGATTTCTGTGTTCTATCTTTGGACCCATATACAGCAGCAATGTTGCCTGCTGGGAAGCTGGAGGATCACTGTTAAAGTTTCTCCAGTTCGATGAAAATCGATAACTAATTAATTAGCCGTCCGATTTCAAAGCGGTCTTCGGCAAAGTTGTAGCTAATAAAGTTGCCTATGAGTATCAGGGTTCAATTAATCATCTTAGACAGTTGGGAAAATGTTACGGTCGATTGAATGAAAAACGTCGTTTTCCCGTAGTAATTCCCATATAAACTTTGAAGGGCTTGTGCAGTCTCAATTTTCAACCAAATTAGCTCAAATTTTGGGAGGAGACATAGATTCTGGTTACAAATCGAATAAGCGGTGTGGAGCAAAAACGATTTTTTGAACCACGCTAATCTACATGTTTGCAGATGATCAGCAGCTGTATTTCTACTGAATTATTTTGAACGTTAATTGTATGGCATATATTTAAGTCATGTTATTTTACAACGAACATTCACGATAAAATAATAGCATGAAACCAACTCACCCATTTATGCGAATATGGCTTTGCTGCTGCCGAACCACCGCACACTACTCTATCAAAGTTTCTAATGGTAAACGATTGCAAAAATTATTACATCAGTTTGAATTCAGTAGAGATTTTGTTTCATTGCTTTAATCCTATTTGAATACCGCTCTCAAATTGTAAGTGGATGTTAAACGAAATCATTCAAACATGATAAGTGGAGGATTGTGACACTTAAAACTTATTACAGGAATGTTGACAGTTTCGATGAAAATCATCCTTTTCAAATCCCTTTTGATGCCTCACTTATCATATAGATTGGAATTAATATTAAACGCTTCTGTAGCTGCATATAATTGTTTGATATGTGTCTAGATACTCTAGTACTACTAGTAGCACTCGTGTCCTGAATAAAGGTAGCCAATATCAGTGGAGCACGCTTAATTTTTTTAGCACTAATATATGTGTAACCCTAATAGACCAAATCCGTGGCGCTCAACGAGTGACTAAGACTTACATAAATCGAAAATCAGCTCGTGCAACCACTTACGCGAATATTTTGCAATAATTTCGGCATGGGAACCACGTTTGGTTTACAAATCACCTTGGAATACCAAAACATGTTGGTATTTGACAAAAATTGACGACAAACATGCCTAAAGGTCCAATCTGTAAAAGAGAGGCTCTCTTTGTTCTGATTCTCATTAAATTATCACGATGTCACATTTTTACAATTTGTTATGTGTAGATCAAAAAAAGGTTGCTTTATCTACCTTCTGACATGAGAAAAATCCAAATTCATAAATACAAGTACGTTGTAATCAAAATAGAGGAGACTTAAAGAGAGTCTCTCATCTGCAGATAACCCCTATAGGCATATTTGTCGTCAAATGGGAGCGTACGAGTAATTTTGAAATTTGTGTAAATGTTAATCGTTCAATGAATGCCATGCAAAAGTGTAAACATCGGTTCTCCGTGAGGAGTAGTGGCTGGCCCATATAGCCACAGCTGTAAGGGCGTGGGTAGGGTATTCAGCAAGACCACGCTGGGTGTGAAGAGTTCGATTTCCGGTGGGTCCAGGAACTTTGCATAAAGGAAATTTTCTTGCCTTCCTTGGGCATAGAGTATCTTCGTGCCTGCTGCACGATGCACACATGCAAAATGGTCATTGGCAGCGGCAGCTCACAGTTAATAACTTAAGCTGAGAAGCTGGATTTGACCCAGTGGGGACGTTACGTCAAGACGAAGAATTAGTAGAATTATTAGAGTGAAGAGTATGGCTATACACCACAGAGCGGCGAAATTGCGCACCAAACACCACCTGTAACATATTCATTTGACATACACTTCATTTTCAAAACTATAACTGAGTTTGTTATAATGTTGATATAAAGATGATCAACATGAATTTATTTTGATTATAACTGATCTTGTTATAATTCTGATATAATTATATCAGGTTTTCAGATCAATTCTGTCAAATATATCTAAATATAACAAACGTTGATATATATATCAACCGTTGATATAATTTTGTTACATTTTTGTTATGCCTTTGTGATCGGGTCGGGGATGCCGTCTAGAGATCCATAAGTGATTCATCCAGAAGATCCTTCATGTACTCTCATAGTAGGTCCTTCAGTGATTAGTCTGGGAGTTCCTTCAGGGATTCTTACATAAGCTTCTTTAGGAATTAGTTTAAAAGTTCCTTCAGGAATTTCTCTAGAATTCCAATCAAGTATTTCTCTTGGCATTCCTTCAGAGATCTCTTTTGGAGTTCCTACAGGGATAGCTCCAGGAAAGCCTTCAGGGATCACTCCAGCAGTTCCACCAAAAGTTCCTTCTGGAATGCCTTTTGGAGTTTCTTCAAGGATCCTTCCTGAAATTCTTTAGGGAATTCATTCCTCTCGGAATTGCAACAGGAGTTTTCTCATGCAATCATCCAAAAGTTCCGTCAGAAATTCTTTCAGGAGGATTCAAGGAAGCCTCCTGGAGATTCATCTGAAATTTGTCCAGAAGTTCCTTCAGGACTACCTAAAGTCCTTAAGAAATCAGCCTAGGAGTTCCTCCGGGATTTTTTTTCAGGAGTTTCTCCAGAAATTCCTACAGGAGTTCGTACAGGGATAACTTTAGGAGTTCCTTCAGAGATTTCATCAGCAGTTTCAAGGATTTGTACAGATGTTCCTTCAGAGATTTCTCCTGAATCCCTTCAGGGATTTCCCCAGGAGCTCTTTCAGAGAGCTCTCCAGGAGTTACTTCAGGCATCTCTCCAGGATTTCCTTCAAAGATTCTAATAGGAGGATCCAAGGATACCTCCAGGAGAATCCAGGGATTCCCTTCAGAAGTGTCTTCAGGGATTCCTACAGAAGTTCATCCAGGGATTAGTCATGGTTCTAAAATTCCACCTGGAGTTTTTAGGGGACTGCTCGAGAAGAAGGATTCACGGATGCCTACAGAAGGTACACCTGAGATTTTTCCAGTTCCTTCAGAAATTTCTTCGAGAGTTTCTTCAGGGATTCTTCTAGGAGTTTCTTCAAGAATTTCCATAGGACTATAATCAGGCCTATCTCCCGGATTTCTTTGAAAGATCTCTCATGTAGTTCCTACAAGAACTATTCCAGGATTTTTTCAGGAAATTCTCCACTATTTTCTTCTGGATTACCTTCTGAATTTCCTCTAGGAATTCTTTCGGGGATTCCTTCTGGAAATCATTCGGGGATTCCGCTCGGAATTCCTTCGTAGATTCCCCCTGGACTTCGTCCGTGGATCCCTTTTGGAATACCTTAGATAATTTCTTCGGTAATTCCTTCTGGAATTCCTCCTGGAATTTTTTCTTGAATTTCTCCTGGAATTCGTCTAAAAATTCGCTTGGATATTTCTCCAGGAATTCTTTCGGAATTCCTCGAGGATTTCTTCTGGAATTGCTTCAGGGATTCCTTCTAGCATTGCTTCGGCGATTTCTCCTGGAATTCCTCCTGAAATTCCTTCTGCAGTTTATCCTAGAGTTCCTTCAGGGATTCATATGGAAATTTCTACAAGGATCCCTCCTAGAATTTCTGTAATGATTCCTCCAGGAATTCCCTCGGGAATTCCTTCTGGAATTACTTCATGCGCTGTTTCAGAGGGCTTTCAAGGGACTAACAGTAGTGGGGGTGGGTATCAGTAGGTTGGCTCAAGGGGGGAGGTCAGAGCCGCTTCATGGAACGACAGGGATTCCTCCTCGAATTTTTCGGGGATTTTTGCTGAAATTCCATCATCCGCTTATACGAGTCTGACAGATAAAAGATAACATTTAACCAACATTTGCAGTTGTTGAGATTTCCAACGCTCGCAGTTGTTGAGATTTCCAAAAAAAGAGTTTAAAAAATCAGAAATTTTCTTCTGCATTTTTATAGATATTTATTTCAGATATAAAAAAATATTTCGTTTATTGATTGTACGACAATTCCTCCAAAAACTTCTTTGACAGTTCCTCGTGAAATCCGTTCCTTGGTTCCTTCATACATTCAATCGAAACTGTTTCAGGAGTTTTTCTGGAAATTCTTGCAAGATTTTCTCTGAGGACTCTGTCAAGTTCTTTGAAAATATATTTAAAAATTATTGCAGGAATTTCTTGAGGAATGTCGCGTTATTTGTTTTAAAGAATTTACCGACCCTTTTTTCATAGTTTCTTCAAAGAAGCTCACTCAAAAGTTTTGAAATGCTTCGGTGAATTCTTCTAGGAAGCCCTAAATAAGTTTGCTTGGGATTTTTTTCGCAATTGAGAATTCCCAATCATAAAAAAAGAAAAAAGAAATAATTTGCACAATTATTCAGGAGATACTATAACAATTTCTTCTGAAATTTTCAAAAAATATACGAAAATTTGTTGGGATTTTTTTTTATTTATTCCACCTACAATTTTTGGGGGTTCCTTCGGCAATCCATAGTTTTTTTAGAAATTTTCATGCAATTTATTAAGAAATACATAACTCAGAATATTTCTTAAGAAATGCCTTCTTTTAGTAATTTCTCTAGTATTTCTTTCGAAAATTACCTTAAGAATTTATCTGCAACTTCTTTCTGTTTTTTTTTTATGCAATTTAATGAGGCATTCCTATGACAATTCCTTCAGGAAATGTTTAAGACATCTTCCAGCATATTCCCAGCATTATTCCGGCGAATATACAAGATATTCTTGTAGCGGTTTATTTTTTTAGGAATTTAAAAGAAAACCTTTGGGAATCCTGACGGCAGTTTCTTTAGGATTTATTGACAGCTTTCGGGATTTTCTTAGACAATACCTTCCTATTTTTGATTTCTTATTGGTCAGGAAATGCTCTGCCGAATTGTTCCGAATATTTTCAAACAATTTTTTCAATAATTTCGCAGGCAATTATTTTAGAAATTGTTCCGACAACAAGTCTGACAGATTGTAAGGTATTCCTTTGACAACCTCTTAAGAAATTAATTCATCAGACAATTTATTCAAGCATTGCTCCGGCAGTTTCCTTACCAACTCTCCGGCACTTCTTATCAGAATTTCCTCCAACGAATTATTCTTTTTAAAGTTTCTTGTTCAATTTACCCGAAAATTATTTTGGGAGCAATTAAGTTATTTCTAAACTCATATAGGATGCCTCCTCTTCCGGTGTTGTAACGACTGCAGAAAACTCCCAAATAAATTCCCAAAAGAATTGCCGAAGAAATCACGAAAGAAATTTCTGTTGAAAATTCTAAAAGAGTTTTTGGATCAATTCCTAATGGTTATGTATGAAAAATTTGTTTAGAAATTTCTCAAGTAAAATTTTCGAAGGAGTCTGCCGATCAATAGCCGAAGAAATTCCTTAACAATATTTCGTTGGGATTCCTAAAAAAATTGCCGAATTCCTAGAAGAATTCGTTAAGGATTTCCTAGATGAATTCCTCCGAAAGTTTTTACATTTTGTAGGATTGCACTCGGAAATTTGCTTAGGAATTTCCTCGGTATTATCTTCAGTATTTTTTTTTTCATGCCAAGTGCCGGGGTATTTTTGCGCCCAATGGTGCGTGCTACCAATAATCCTTAAAGAAATGCAGAATTCTATGTAAATAAACACTCGACAATAACTATTTGGACATCGCTGAAGAAGGCACACACAAAAACAAATTACAAATACTTCATAGTGTGCGTGAGTTATCGCAACATAAATTGCGATGTTATCCCGGTTAGCACAGTGCAGTGTAGTGAGAAAAAACGATAAAAAGTCCCACCGAGTCTTCCGGCTCCAGCTCGTTGTTGCACTTCCATAGTTTTTAACTGAGAGCTTCCTCTGGCAATGACTATTTTGCATGTGTATATCGTGTGGCAGGCATGAAGATTATCTATGCCAAGAATGTTAATAACATTCTCTTTGAAAAAAGATCCTGGACCGAAGGGGAATCGAACCCGTAACCCCAGCAACCCTGGATACCCACGCTCTTATAGCTGTGGCTATATGGGCTCAAAACATGTATGTATATATATAATAATTGCACCTTACCAAACTGAGGCCCTCTAAACTTTTTTTTTTCAGAAAACTTCGATTCAATAGCTTTGATTTTATGCAAAAAAAATGCTAGATCGGTCAACTAGTTCAGGAGTATTCATTTCCATGTATGGGGATCGACTGTGACTGTGGCTATGTTACGGGGATTTTCGGCTTCCAGTCTTCGCGTAATCATAAACGGATTTATGATCTACACCTGAGGTTTCGGCTACATGTATTGAGCCTTTTTCAAAGGATAGAAAATCACTCCGTTTAATCGTGAGTTAGAATGTGTTGAAAATAGTCGCACGTCATCCATTCAGTGGTTGAGTTCGATCGTTGACGCACTTTTCAAATCTACCGGTTCACTTATATTGGGTTTTGTTTTACCTCCTACAGTCTAGCTCTTGTCGGTCACTTTCGCCCCAATTTCGGATTCGTTTATGATTGTGCGAAGATTGGAAGCCGAAAATCCCCGTAACGTTTTTATTTCCTTCAAAACGCATTTTGAGAAACCACCCTGACCCTGACATTGGTCACCCTAATGTCGAAATGGGAGTCTAACTATTTGCAATGAACTAGAATCCCACCAAGTATCACGATAGTCTGAGATCAACTAAATCGGTTTTCTATAAATGCCTAATTGACTAAAATTGGTAAACTTCTTCCTTTGTAGGGTGATGTTGTAAAGGTGATTAAATAAGGCATTTCGTAACATTCTCAATGTTCAGTTTTATTTGAAATGAAAAGGTAACTATTTGCTTTCATTTCGTCAATGAAAACAAAATGATCAAAGGTATCAATTTGTTCAAATGCAACAAGGTGCTTGCACTGTGCCTTCCCCATTTTCAGAGCTGGTTTCAGTTTCCAAATTTAATTAGATTCAATTTCATCGACAAACATAGCATCGTTCCGGTAATTCGCTGCAAACGTCTACATTTACCTTCTAGCAAAATAAGATTGGATTTTTTAGAGATCCTTTTGATTACCTACGGAGCTTCTTTTCCTCCTGGAAACTGCTGTGCAGCTGCTCTGATAGTGTGCGGATGTTTGCCAGCTAATGGAGTTGGTAATTTTGTTAGCATTCGACAGAATCATCAAAAGATGAGTTAGTAGAATGCACACTAACGTTTGAGGTGGATGGTTTTAATCAAAAGATGGAAGAAATCAAACTTAAAATTCGAAAGGTACATTTGTATATAAATTAGAACAGTATGAATCCTGTGATACTACATTTTACTTACGGCAGAATGTACCAGAGTACTTGAGGAAACGCAATGCCTCTGGAAATGCTCAAATGCCCTTGGTTGTAGGGCACAATGGTCGGAAAAAGATAAAGTTCGGCCAAAACTCTTTTTATGTGTTTAATCGAAGTTATAGGTTGCCTAGATATGTTATATAGAATTTTTAGTGTTTAAAAAGGGGTATTCAAAAATTACGTAATTTCAATATTTTCAAAAACGGTGAAAATCAGTAAAACCCCATATTTTTGCGTTTTTTGTTAAAAAATCAATTCGAATTTAAATAAATGATCATCTTTCGATCAAATCCAATCAAGTTTGTTCAAAACGTGTGAAAAATGTGAAAAGATAAATTTTGTTTCAGTAAAAAATGGAAAAATAACGTAAAATATATGAAAAAGCATGACTTTTTTAAATAGCTCTAATTTGAAAAACAGCAAATTTCTGCAAAATATTTAAACGTTTTTGGGCAGCTCTAAGCATGATGTTTAAGATATACTATTCGAAATTGCGGCGACACGTGACGACACGAACCGTTTTTTAACTTAAAAATTACCAAAATTTCTAAGGTACAATATATGAAAATTTGAAAAGTTTTGTGACATATTAATTTTGCACCATACGTGCATTCAAACAGTCCAATAACAAGCTTTCATATGCTGGATAACTTAAAACATATATTCCATTCTCAAAATATTATTATTTTACTTTTTTCGAATAATTCATTTTTCAATTTTATGACTTAGGCCACTTTGGCAGTGAAAATGTCATTGAAATACAAAAGCTGGTACGCTTTTAATTAAGAATCATAAAAGTACAATACATTAACTTTGTTATAAGGTGAAATAAAGTTTAAAAATATCAATTTCGTTTTTTGAGAGTTTTGGCCGCCCCTTTGTATGGAGCCCGACCAATGTGTAGGGATGGGCTACGTTTCAATGAAAACATGAAGCTTTCAGAAATTGCTGGCGTTTGCAGACTTTCAATGTCTAAATTAATTAACTTAAAAGCTATGTCACCGGTTGTTAACTGTTCTACTGTCCTATATGGCTACCTAAAGCCAACATTTGTCATTTAAACCTCTTTCCATGTCTAGGCTTCATTCCATTTGTTAGCTCTTATGAAAAAATAGCTTCTCGTCTTCTCTTCAGCGTGACGTCTCAACTGGGACTATAAGTTTCCTTCTCAGCTTGGTGTTTTATGAACACTTTCACAGTTGTTTACTAAAAGCTTCCCCTGCCAATGACCATTTTACGTTGCAGGCATGGAGATACTCTAAACTCAAGGAAGTCTATTGAATTTCCTTTGCGAAAAGCTCCTGGATCGACTAGGAATCGAATCCGTCTCTTACCACTTCGGCTTTATTGGGCTTTGCAAGCCCCCTTCTTAATAATGTTTCGTATTCAATTGGCTTGTTTAGCGGTGTTGAGATAATCCCATATTCAGAATCTGCATGCCAAACTGAGCCGAAATCCAAATTTTCATGAAGTTTGGTGCCCGGGAACCCATTTAAAAATCAATTAGAAGTTTGTATGGGAGCAATTTGTCGCATTACCTCTCGGCGCATTTTGTACTAGGCGGAGCTGTCAAGCAGTTGCCCAGCTGTCATAAGGTGATTTCAAAAAATCTCTTTAAAATTGATTTTAAGTACCAAAATAAAGTGAAAAAAATCTGAAAAAAATCATAGTGGCTCAGAAAAAGGTGCTCTTTCGTATAAAAACGAAAAATCAATATATTTTTCTAAATTTAAAAACCCAATTGCCTCAGAAGACGACATCTAATAAAATAACGAGCTAGCAGTAAATACAACGGCAACATTCTTGTAATAACAAATTCTGCGAAGCCATTGGAAACCACATCCCAGATGGCAAACAACGCGGACGACTCTCTTAGTCAAGCTTCCTAAACCGACCCTAAGTGCACACAAAGCGCAATGCAAGGCATCCCTTGTTCCGCTCTAGAGCTATAGATATATAAGTATGTACCGGCTACCGTGCGGTGTACGATAGGCCATCCGAGTATCGGAGTAACCCACAGCCGGATAAACCAAACATTGCACAATCTGCCACTGCACCACTACTGTCTGCTCACTGCTGGTTGCTGTTTGGTTGTTCCTCCTAGCTACTACCTAGTAGTTGTTGGTTGTACGCCGGCCGGCTACACAACCGAAGCAACAGACTATAAAATGAATTTCAAATATCATCCCCCTGTCGTGGTTTGCTGGTGAGGGGAAGGATGGGTAAGATGACACTCGGGGCTCATTCACGAAATAGATAAAGGGTGATACGGTCAAAATTTGGTCAAACAATTTTTTTTAATAACTTTAGACTGCGTACACCAAAACAGCTAATTTTTGGACCAGTAATGCTACATTATATGTAGCTTATACCATAAAATTTTCATCAAAATCGATTAAGTAATGGTTGATATATAGATAAAACCATCGACCTACCTTTTTAAAATTTTGTACAAAGGCGCTCCATAGTAAATTTTCGGAAATTTAAGGTCAGTAAAGCACAATTTTGATTATAGAACTACCAATACTGCTCCGATTTTTATCAAAATTTTACAGTATAATACTATTATGTAAATATGTTTTTAGTAAAATTTTGAGCCATTTTGTATGAATACTTTCAAAGTTGTAGCAGTTTGAATATGAAAAAAACTGACCGGGTGCCACTTAAGCAAACATAACTTTGTAACGGCTGGATCAAATTGAATGAAATTTTTACATTACATTTTGATATGCATACTTCACATACAGAACAATTTTCATTGAAATCGGTTAAGTATCTCTGGCTCTATAAATAAAACAGTAAAAATGTGTGAATCCTCTTTGCACAAAATTTTAAAATGGCAGATCTCAGGGTTCAACAATATCTCCGCAAATACTACACCGATTTTGATGAAAATTTTATGGTACAAGCAACATATAATGTACCATTACTGATCCAAAAATCAGCTGTTTTGGTGTACGCAATCTGAAGTTATGAAAAAAATTGTGTGACCAAAATTTGACTTGACATGACAAAATTTGACAAAACTTGACCACCTAAACAAATATAACTTTGTAACGGCTGGATCAAATTGAATGACATTTTTACACAACATTTTGATATGTATACTTTACATACAGAAAAATTTTCATTGAAATTGGTTCAGTATTTCTGGCTCTATAAATAAAAGAGTAAAAATGTGTTCTTATTTTTAAATCCTCTTTGTACAAAATTTTAAAATTGCAGTTTTCAGGATTCACAATATCTCCGCAAATACTAAACCGATTTTGATGAAAATTTTATGGTATAAGCTACATATAAAGTACCATTACTGGTCCAAAATTCAGCTGTTTTGGTGTACGCAGTTTCAAGTTATGAAACAAATTGTTTGACCAAATTTTGACCGTATCACCCTTTAAATGGTACTAATTTATAGCATTTTGAACCTAATACCCCTTTCGTGACGAATCAGCACAATTGTGCTGTTGAGCAATAACAGTTTTGCATATTTTTAATCTGTTAAGTCTTTGTTTTATGTGATGTGAACTATTTTAGTACTTGAACTATTACTTATTCTTGTATGTGTGCAAACAAACTTTTGTTTACGTTGCATGTTAGATTTACCACCAAGTCAAACAAAAAGTGGACAAAAACCATGAAATAGTTTTATCTGACGCATATTTTTTTTTACTTCAGATTTATGTAGGTAGCCAAAATCAGAAATCGAAAGATTAAGAGTAGTTCTTCCAAATGAGAAACCACATTTGGTGTTTTGTGGTAAAATTTAAGAGTTCTGAAGAGCCAAAGTTGAGCCATTTGTATGGAGATTTAACTTTTTTGCGCTCCGTCCCGAAAGGGATATAGTGATAGACATTCGTTTAGCCGAGGCCCAAAAATTTTCAAAGAAGTGTCGGGAAACTTATACAAAAGATTTTATGATAAAACTGTTTTAATTGCAGTGATAGTATATCTAGTACTGTTTTATGAAAATGTGATACATCACACTTACATATACACTGAAACATAAACGAGGGTAAAAACTCTTCAAATGTCATTTTTTGCCTAGACATTCGTTTAGCCGAGGTAAATGAAAAATTGGTTTTTAATAGTTTTTTTTTGTAATTTCGTGAATCCATTTCGAGGATATACCCCAAGCCATTTAGTTTATGACGAGTTAGCAAAATAAGACCTTAAGTTTCTTTTAATTTGTGAATTTCAAATGATTATTTACAAAAATTTGCCCCAGTAAGGAGAAACGATGATAAATAAATGTACTTAAGAAAAACGCTTTCGATAAACACTCTTATGTAAGCTAGATTAGTTGTTTTGAAAATATGGCACAGAATTATTGTCGGAAATATTTAAATTATTGCATAAAATGTCGTGAGAAAATTAAGTATATAGATTTTCGATTGGTTAAACATAAAACGGGATTGATAAAAGCTAAAATAAAAAGTTCTGTGTAAAAATAAAAACGTATCCTATTGCCTCTGAAGCATAACTGTATAATATTATCATTTTAAAATGAATTAGAAGACTGCCAAACAAAAGAACTGCTAGAAGAGTCGGAATTTTTGAACCCTTCTTAAAGCAGATGTTCATACAAAAAATGCATGACATAGTCAAAACATTGGCTTATTTTATTTAATCTGAAGAACTATATTATAAATGAATCTCAGATTTGAAACACATTCATTTTTAACATGATTTATTTGAAAAAAAAAACGTATAAATTATGAAACAAGTAGCTCATGCTTGAAATTTGAATACTTTGAGTGTCATTTCTCAAAATGGGAGGCGTTCAATGTATGTTTTTTATTTTTTTTATCTGTATTAACGAGATTTTTAGCCCTAGGCTAGTTCATCTCGGGACCCACGCTTTACTTCCCTTCCGAAGGAAGAACTCACATTTTGCGAGTTTGTCGGGAGTGGGATTCGATCCCAGGTCCTCGGCGTGATAGTCAAGTGTTCTAACCATCACACCAGGTCCGCTCCAACAATGTATGTTATTTCAGCCAGAATACAATCTAGAAGATATTAGGAGCTCTACGAAAACGTAACAGTAGTAAACGCTGATTTATGCAAGTATCACTAGCATATTTCATCAAAATAATACTTAAATACCTGATTTTTTGATGGTTTGCTGCATTTTTTTTCTATTAAAAACTTTGTTTTTCGTAAATTTTCAACCTGCACACGTTCGCTTCATAAGTGGATGGTCATGGGTTCGATATCAGCACTTGCAATTTTTCGTCAGTTGCTCTTTCCCCCGAGAGCAACTGACACCTGACCCTCTTCGGAGCATATAGCTCTAACGGACCCGGAATTTGGATATCGGCGAACCGCAACTCATAATGGACGACCCCCAATTGGACTGGAAAACGAACAGCAGCAGCCACACATCAGCATCATCGTGCTCATCATTCTACCGTGGACAGGGTAGAAAAGTTGAAGCTGCACTAGGCACCAGTTCGATATATTTGAATTAGAATAGTATACATGTAGGCGCTGTACAAGTGTAAGTGCAGCGTCCAATTTGAATCGCTCACGTAGTGCCCTAGTGGACAAAAGAGCTGTAAATTAGGTTAAGTGATTAAAAAAAATCTCAATTTGGAAATATTTTCAATATTATTACATATTTACGTGAGATGCATGTAAAACTGTTATGGCAACACTTCCAAAAACAATCATTTTCATAATTTACAAGTCGATCTATAATGCAGGTCACCATACATAATGATTGTGTTGGATATTTTTCGGTATTGGAATGTTTTTATTATGGAATTCTAAAAATTGTACAATTCGGCTGAACGAATGTCTAGGCAAATTTTCTATTTTTCATGTATTTTACGGCCAAAATAATAATAATTGTTTCATCCCATTGGCTCATGCAAATTACCAAGAAGATCCTCCAAAAATTAAAAAAAGAACATAAAATTATTATTGCAGTTGCGAGAAAAATAGAAAAAATGCCTCGACTAAACGAATGTCTACCACTGTATGCTGATGATTATTATTAGTGTATAATCATCTCGACTGAGACATTCTAACAAAAATAAAACATAATTATAACAAATTATGATACAATAACTAATTGTGATATAACTATAATTAATATCGTTAGTATTTATAATTTTTATATCTCAATTATACCATATTATGTTATAAATGTTTTCTTAAAACGGAACAGCAGAGAATAAAAAAATGGATGCCACAATGGCCGATTTGAACTTCAACTCACGTTTTCAGCACTTATTTTGAAAAGTCATAAACAAATGGTGCTGGTTTGGATTACCCGCCTCTTTTTGAAAATGAGCAACGCCAGGATAAACAAATGCAGTGTGAGTCGATGCTTCATTCTTCAGATTTGTGCCTTCTAAAGCAAAATTTAAATTGGATGGATGTTTCACCTTAATAACTCATTTTAATCTACAAGGGATAGGAAAAGGTGAGGACAGGCAATATTTTCCCTTTTCAAAAATGTTTAAACAACCAGCTGTAGTTTTTTGAAAAGAACGTCGTAAGTTCTCAAATTTTCACTGTTTGTTAATCAACTATTTATTTGAATTTGTGTTGGTCATTCTGCATAAGTTAGATTTTTTATTAAATTTCTTTGTATTTGTGAATTTTAACTTAAGCTAATTCTTCACACCCATAAGTTAGAGTGATTCTAGTAAAATGCATAATCTTTTTAAAAACATAACATAATAAAAAATATTGAACATCCATGACTCATATAGTGTATTTTACAAAACGTTTGACTTAATTCGAAATAGATCATAAATGTGCCATTAGACTATGCTATGATTCATGTTATGTTGGTCATTTGTTGGGCTTGTTTGGCCAAATATTTGTCACGTCTATTTGTCCAGTACCGTTATTTTATCAAATAATTACCGGAAGTTTTGTGAGTGTACATTTATATTAAAGTCATGCAGATGCAAATTGAGTGAACCAAGATAATCATCTTCAATTTTATTGCTATGCTGACGTTTTGGCTTAGTTTTGAATATTATAAAAAATATCTAATCGCTCCGTTTTTTTTTTTCCTTATAAACAATTTTAGGTTTAGTCAAGCGTTTTCTAAAGCTTATTGTATGAGTCATAAATGTTTAAAATTTCAGTTTATTTGGTTCTTTATATCTCAAGATATAACATTTCATTAGACTCGCTTTCACATCATGACCTTGACCAAACTTGGACCATTATTAAACAAATAGTATATCAACTATCAGTAAAAACTTGCAAATGAATTTAGTATGCATTTCACGATATCTTACAGTGAGTTAATCTTCTTTTTAGTGCAAGTTTTGTCTGTTCAGATCATTATGTTTTTCTACTGTAGTGTAGTATTGATTCTACTGCAGAAAATAATGTTACAAAATTAGCTCAAATCTCATCGAATGAACAATTTGCTCGCGTTCATCATTTCGAAGACGCAACCACGAGAGTTGGAGATTGACATCCAAGCCGAAAGAGAGATAAAGTTGTGAAAGGCAAACCCGGTTAGGTTGACCCTGTCTGACTTTCCATTCCACAGAATCGTAACTTGTTCTGTGGCATAATTAGTTAAAGCGCCGAACTAGTGATTAGGAGTCATGGGTTTGATTCCCACCAAAACAAGTGATATTTTTATCACATTTTTTCTCTCAATCTGTCAATTAAACACACACAGTGTCTTCGGAATTCGAGTTTTTTCGTCTATTTCAGACATATATATAGCCGGTAAAGGGCAATAAAATTATCCATTTTGCGTCTGTTTGTCTTAGATTTGACTGAAATCATAAACAAGCAGACATGCTACTAACGACATTTCCATCCCATATATCTTTGTATCCTGATTACTTAGAGAGTAGGTGTCTTCGGTAAAATTGTTCGGCTGATCAAGGGTTTATAGATTATGGGATCTTTTATTTGAAATTCCACCACTAAGCTGCACTAAATAGCGAGCATATCAATTTTAATTGGCAGTCCGGAGCATGTTAAAGAGAACTGTCCGAAAAGAGTTTCGGTCTCTAACCGTCTGAGACATAGCGAAGCAGCCTTCACGTCCTACGCTGGAGTGTTAATAGGAAGAACTACAAATCAGCGGCCATCAGACGTTCGGAACAAATCTACGCAAGGTAGCGAAGCTCGTGAGAATGCAGCGGCCTCAATGGCAGCTGTTGAGGAGTCAAATGTGTCCACATTAGCCAAGGCATCCATCGATGTGAAAGTGACATCGTTGCAAGGAACCAACGAATCTGGTACGCTGGTGGCAGTTCCTGCGGCGTGCACTCATCTTGAGCAAATCAAGCCAGAGGACAGTGCTAAAGTGCAGCAAATGGGAGGAACAGAATGGAGTACAGCTAAGAAGCGAGGGCGCACGTCGCGAGTATACGAATCCACAGCGGCCAATGTTTCAGATTCATTAGAACCGGAAACTCCGAAACAACGTTTGTTGGAGAAGCAATCAATGCGAACGCGATCATGAAGTCAACGCAACCAGAGTAATAACTTACTAATTGTAATATTGCAAGACTGTGAAATAAACTGTACGATTAACATTGCAACTCTCAATTTGAATAGCGTCAATACAGACGTTAACAAATTAATATTCATGGAGTTTGCAAGGAACCGCCAATTTTGATCTTGAAATTTTGCTGCCTAAAGTAATCAGGCAATAGTTTACAAATACTCCAAGATCAAAGTTTGATGCCTCTTTTTATGTTTATGTAATATATTTGTTTCAAGTTTGCTGTTAATCAGTGTTTTATTTCAGCAAGATTCAGGTAAATTTATAGAATGGTACAAATAATATTGTAACAATATATAAATGTCGCGAGCATATCACTAATATGAAGCTTATTCGACGTCAATGTTAATATTATCTAATGTTTCAGATTTTCAACCGAAAAATGAAGTAATTCAAATAAATGCCGATGACGAGGAAACCAGGACGTATTGTGCAGATAACTAAGCAGTCTAATAATGGTGTGCCTGAACGTTGCCCAACCGCATCCTTTGGAGTACCCTTCCACTAACAACACCTAAAACAACACCCATATCCCCTTGACACCTAGGCCTGAGAGCAGTCGCAAGGACGAATCCAGGACAACTCTCGACTGTTGGAGGATCGCGTCAGTGTTGTCGAGAAGTCAGAGATAAGTCTACAATCTTTGTTTTTTTTGGTATCCGACGGGAATGAGACAATCCTCATAACTGTTGTCTAGAACTGTACTACCTACGAAATCTGTGCGACTTACTTAATGCTAATGTTTACTTTTTCAGAGGTCGCTGATGGAAGAGTGAACGGTCGTCGATTGTCAGTGACAAGCAGGGCGCGGAGGCTGAAACATGCCGCATTTCGTCGTTCCCGCGTTTTCGTATTTTTCTTTGTGTTTTTTGTTCGCACTTTGTGTAAACGATCGACGATGGCTCGGTGGCGAGAGACCACATTGCCCGCATCGTGGTGCTCGTGTTCGTCGTTATTCCGAGTTCGGAAATGCTAGTATCCAAGAGATTGCTTTTCAGTGCGTCGGGTATTCTCGCTTATGTATTTTTTTTCGGATTCTTCGATGGATAATCGGAGAATCAGCGAGTGGTGTGAACGAGTGCACATTTAATATGGTTTGGACCGTTTGCATGCTGAGACCAAAGCCAAACAGAAAACCAGCTGGTCAGGATTACCCGGTGAGTTCGTTCCTTATTATTACTTTTTATATTTGAACATGACATATATGGGGATTTCGGAGGGGTAGCCTAAGGAAGTTAAATGAACTGGTTTCCGGGCAAATGTTCGTGGGGTGGCCAGACTTTGTCACGAGATAACAATTATCATGTTGTTTTCCGAAGGTCTTCAGTGAATTTAGCTTACCCTGCTACAACAAACCATCAGGTAGATCATTCCGTTCCGGTATGACTCTGCAGCCATAGGTAATCCTTGCGCTGATGGTGGGTACACAATCATCATCAAAAAATCATTATCATCATGTTTACTTTTTCAGAGGTAACCAGGTAAATTATTAATTCATACACGCTTAGAAACCCGTTCTGATAAACGTGAACAAACAAACGCAAATATGAGAACAAGCAAATATACACCGTGAACTGGAACTAGTTCCAGCTGTCAATATGGGCGTTCTAGAAAACGTGAAATCTAGTTCACGGTGTACATTTCTTATTGTTGTTATCGTTGCTATGCATAGTTCCCGTTCGTTTCCGTTGCCGTGATTGGGAGTTCACGTATATCGGAACGGTTTTTTTGCGTGTAACAATTGCTCATATGTTTTTTCGCCAAAGAAAGCACCCCATTAAACCCTATCCAATTTCCAACTCCAGATATCTATGAAGTGGGCCAAGTTCTTGGACATTTTCTGAGTAGATATTTAATCAACATTTCCTCCCCATCCCCGCTGATCATAAGGACCTGGCCAGGTGTCGAGAGTTCGTTAAATGAAAGGTTTGTCAAGTCCCAGGCAACTTTTCTGGCGCATTGAACATCTCTATCGACCCAGGATGTGTGCGGTCGGCTATGCTATGCTATGCAGAGATGCCAGATTATGTTATCAAAAATCTGTATCAATACAGATTTTTCTGTATCGTCGTTTTTGAGGGTATAACAGACACCGAGAGTCCTGATTTTCAATAGAAACTAACGAAAGTGTACTACTTTTTGACGGTTTTTAATTTTTGATGGTATTTATTTTTCTTAGACATGTGTGAAAATGTACAAATTTTCATAAATTCTTCTAAGTTGAAGCAGTAATTCATAAAGTTTTCGTTTAGTTTATTGAAAATAACTTAAAACTTTAAGATTTCTGGAGAAATCTGTATCACATTTTGAAAATCTGTATTTTTCTGTATTCTGTATCTTGTCTGTATAGCAGGTCAAAAATCTGTATAAAACAGAAAAATCTGTATATCTGGCATCTCTGATGCTATGCTATGCTAACCATGATATTGACATATTATTTTTACAAGAAGGTGTTTTTGAAAGTTTTTCGTTTCTTGGATCACATAACGCTCTTATAAATATAAGTGAGGATAGGAAAGGAACAGAAATTTTAGTGAAGTAGAATTTAAGCTATAGCTCTCAGGTCGGGTAGGATAACATCAGCTCTGTAAAGAATTACTCGAATGGCCTTCGTAGTCTAGATGAACTCTTTCAGCTATAAGACATTGCGCAACAACTCCATCTAGAGAAGTTCACTTTTTACCGTGCCGACCATGCTTCTCGGTTAGATCGATATTACGGATCACAGGCTTTTGTGTCTCGGGTGCGTGATGTGAAAACTATAGCGATACCATGTTAAAATCATTAATGAGTGCTATTGAAAATGTCCTTTCAGTAACAAGATCTAAATACTAGGGGAAGAGGATATTGGAAAATCGATTCAACACTACGACACTACTGTCGGTATCAGAGATTTTATGGCACAAATGTCCCAAATGGAGGATAACGTGCCTCTGGAGCCGGCCTTCTGATACCTGGGGGATAGATTGGAATATATGGATCTCAGCTCGTGGTGGAATCATGCTTTCAAAGCCAAAGTGCACAGCTACTACAAGGGTGAATCATGGCGTTCATATCAGGCAGAGCAGAGTCAGAAGAGTGTACTGCACTCTCGATATCAGGACCTGATCAACAGAAGAATGGAGGGAGAGATGTCATTGAGAAAATCAAGACGATAAGAAATCTCTTGAAGGAACAAGAAGACACCCGCCTCAAACGTCTCCAGTCGAAAATATCAGAATCATCGCTTATGGAAGGAGAAAGAATGAATGTCAACCAGGTGTCCAAACATTTGCGTAACGGTCCATCATTGGCCGAAGTACACAGCTATTATACCGATATCTTTGCGGAAAAGGGTCTTCCAATGACTGTTCATTCAGAAAACCCAATCAACTACATCAGAAACACGTTAGATGTAGAGAATGCAACTGGACAGACTCACCAATTATAGAGGAATAAATTTGGTCACTCTAAAACAGTGCATGAAAAAGAAATCTATTGGACCAGACGGTCTGACATACGAACTCTACATAGAACATGTTGACTTTCCTAAAAATGTATGTTGCAATTATTTAATTCGTACTTGAGTGGCCAGTCAACTCTACCGAAAGATGTCTCCTATTCCGGTGGAGTCATCATGATTTCAAAAAAAGGGAATGTTCCAACACTGCAAGATCACCGTCCTGTAGGTCTATTGAACACGGACTACAAACTGTTTACTAAAATTCTTGCGAAACGGGTTGCGTTAGTCTTGGATCAGTTATTGGGCCCTGTACAATATGCAACCGTAGATGGCAGATCTTGTACAGACAATCTCAAGGACACCAGACTTCTAGTGACACATTCGGTTGAGTCCAGATGTTTCAAAGGATTTCTACTTAATGTAGATCTAGAAAATGCCTCAAGTTACCGCAACACTCTGATAATGTGCATCACGCTTTCTTGTGGAATGTGCTCGAATAATTAGTTTCCAAGCTGGTTTTACCTACCTCCAAAATTCAATTGAACGGGTTCTTAACACCAGAGGTCAAAATACATTCCTCGGTACGGCAAGAATGCCCGCTCAGTATGATCTTTCTCGTGCATTACGTCGAGCCTTTGATTAGGAACTTACATACTAGATCCAGTGACGTTCTGGTTTACGGAAAATTCCTGAAAGTGATAGCATATGCCGATGAGGTCAGAGGCCAGAACGAGCTGGATCTGGTCATGCAAATCTTATTCTCTTTCACTCAACATTCAAGAATACGGGTGATTCTACAATAATCATCTTTTTTGAGGCTCAACAATGCAACATCTGGTCCATAGAAACTACGTGAGGTGAGTTGAGCTGACAATTCTGGTTGGTCGAAGGTCATCGGTAAGAACTATTCCAAGCTAAGCTACACCGGGGAAAATTGGAACAGGTGGGGTAAGATGAAATAGCGGGTTAACATGATGTTTTCTAATAATGATAAATAATTTGGTTGCCTTAACAAATAGTTAATTGTTCAAATAATCTTTTTGGTAAGGATAAATTTCCAAATTTTATTGAAATCTATTTCAAAACTTCGCGTTTCAACATGCCCCGGTGTACTTTAATAGTATTTTCCACCTATTTCTTCAACGTGGGCCTTTCGCCCCCAATTCCCCATCTAGTTATGCCACTATCGTAGCCGTAAACCGTAGAAAACGCACGGCATTTGCCTATCCTAGTATCCACCCACCTTCGACAGATCCGCTTGCTGGGTATTGATTTTCTCCCGCTGGTACTTGATAAGCTGTATTAGATCCCTGTACTGCGTCGTGTTCTGCAACGGGCCGACGTCGTTCAGATTCAACTCGTTTAGCAGAAGCAACTCGTTGGCATTGCTGGCACTGCTGCTGCTGTTGCTCCCACTTCCGATACTACCGCCACCGCTGCTGCCCCCAACAAGAACCCCAGGAGCCGCGTGGCCGGCAGTGGCACTGGTGTTCCCCACGGCAGCCGCCGCCGCCACCGCAGCAGCGTTCAGCGCCAGATTCATGTTGATACTATCCTTCTCGAGTTTCCTGTTGATATTGAGATTGTTGAGGGTTTGGCTATTACCGCTGCCGTTGCTGCTGAAGCTGGCATTCGGATTGCTGCCGTTCAGACTGTCTAGCTTGTGCGACAGCGGGGAATTTCTTGGCGGGGGTGGATCCCGGTATGGCGGTGGGACCAGGGCACCATTTGATGAGATTCCAGTGATGGGAGAATTATTGTTGCTGTTGCTGCTGCCACCCCCGTTCCCGATTAGAAGATTGTGATTGCTATTGCTGCTAACACTGCTAATGCTACTGCTGTCCAGCAGTAAGCTATCGTTGCTGCTCAAGTGATGCGCATTGCTGCTAGGGAGACCTCCGAATCGAGAAGTGGAGTCCTTCAGGGTGGCTCCCACGATGGCAGTACCACCCCCGCCTTGGTGAGAATGATGATTCTGCTGCTGCTGCTGATGGTGGTGGTGACCCCCGGTGTTAATCCCGTTGCTGTACAGTAGCCCATTTAGCTTTCGATCCAAAGAATTTCGAAGATCTGCTGCGTTGAATTCGCCGACGATGGCGTTGCTTCCAGGTCCGGTCGTCGGATGGTGACCCTTGGGTTTCTTGATTACACTGGCATAGGTTGCTTCCACGTTGTTGTTCTGGTGATTATTGCTAATACTGAGGGCGCTTATGCCTCCGCCGGTGCTACTGCTACCGGTGCTACTACTGCTACTATTGCTACCGGTCGAGCTGGTGCTGTTGTGGGGTGACTTCTGCTGTGGAATCCCCTTCACTATGCCGATGTTCTCGACCTTGATGTTACCGGTGGTGGTGATGGTGTTGTTGTTGTTATTATTGTGGTGGATATTGCTGTTGCTGAAGCTTTTGATGATGGTGTTGTTGTTATTGTTGACGGAGTTCTTTAGGCTAGGAGACGTCCTGTGAAATTAGAAAAACAGAAAGGAAAACATTGGTTATTAGCTTTGTGGGCACAAGGTGTGGCTTTAGCAGAGAGAACATAACGCATGGGTGTGTAGAGTAAAATTTTGCACGCAGATATAACTTTGGTCATCTTAGACCACTCCTTCCGTCTTCGCAATTTTTTTTCTATATAGGAAATTGTGTGGATGGTTGTTCCTAGACTTTGCAAACATATCTATAAATCAATTTTGAATAGTGAATAATATTCACTGATTCTGCTATTTTTATACATGGTACTGAGATCGTCGTAGTATCCTTGTTACTCCCCAGGTAAGCTAATCCCATTCATGGTTTTCTTACTTGTGCTATCGCACCATGCGTCTCCATCACATACTCACATCAGCAGCACCGATAATGGAGAACACCACCCACCATTCAAAACATCCTTATCCTCGCCGGTAGGAAAATTAATCATTCATACCACGAATCTGCCACCCTCAACGTTTTAGCTGATGCGATTAAAAGCTAATTGATTTTGGAAAAGGGAGCAACACACAAAGCGGAGCAGTAAACGCATCAATGAACC